>NC_048409.1:3755036-3816835 GCF_013103735.1 Etheostoma cragini | reverse complement strand
CCCCCCCCCCCCCCCCCACACACGTACACATTCTGCATTCACATTAGACATTTCAATAAAAAAACAGCTTCTTCATAAGACACTGAACAAGTTTGATGACACGCCACAGGAAAATGGACACAGATATTCATCTGGACAGTTTAGGCTACGAGTCACACATCTCACTACGTTGAGCATTACATGCCGAGCCACAGGTTGGAAACAACAGCAACGACATTTAAACAGCACTGACACGACTACGACTCTTGTCATGCATATTGGACGACAATCATGCACACAAAGCAGGGGAGAGAGAGCTAGAGGCAGAGGGGTGGAGGTCGCACGGTGTTGTCTGTTAACAAAGACGTTATCAGTGCGTCGTAGCTCATGTAAAACAAAGCTACTACAAGTTTTCCCTCGGATTGGCAAAAGTCGAATATTTCCATTCAAGCGCCCCAATCTGATAAACATGGAAGAGGATTAGGGCCACATGTGAAGAATAAGAAAAATGTTTTTTGAGTTCTGACTTTAGTCAGAATTCTAAGCTTTTTTCCACAGACTTCTGTCTGTTTACTCAGAATATTGAGTCTGACTTTGACTTTTTTCCTCAATATTCTGACTTTAAACTAACATTTGTTTTGTGTGTGGCCCTAAATCTCTTCCATGTCATTGAGATTGGGAGAGTTATATTGAGAGATAATTTTCTTTGTTTTTTTTAAGTCAGAATTGTGAATTTAAACTCAATATTCTGGGGAAAAAGTCAGAAGTCTTTGGTAAAAACTTATTTTCTGACTTAAAACTCACGACTCAAATACATTTCTCATATGTGGCCCTAATCCTCTTCCGTAGATAAACCCCAAATGGAGCTGGATGTTTTATTTTAAGACTTAATTTAATTGGATTTTCTTGGCACTGTTTTGAACGAGTTTCATCTTAGTTGTTCGAGCAAAAGTGTTTTGTTGTTGTTGTCACGCACCACATAAAAGATGTTGGAAACTCACTTCAAACGTCTCAAGCGTTATCAAAAGAAAAACAGAAATTCCTCGAACATAGATTTTCAGATGTCAAGTCCAGTGTGAATGTGTAGGAAATAATCATGTCGGTGAACGCTTGGCGCTTTCGGCGCTCACAATGGTGTGCTCAAGTATGTGACTTGCAGGCCACCGTTACATGCAGGTAACAGAATAGAGGATCCAGGAGGACAGGGTTCAGCGGGGGATAGACTGGGGTCAGGTGCCTCTACTTTCCTTGTGGGGGACTCTGGCTTCTCTGGAGCCTGTGTCACACAACTATCAGCCACAGCAGCAACAGCAATGCTGAGGGAGGGGAGTGGGAAACAGAGAGCCGTTACTTTGACATCAGAGTGAGAAAGAAAGATAGATTAGCAGAGAGGGAGAAAGAGACAGAAAGCAATGGGAGAGGTAAGAGTCGGTGTGCTTCACTTGTCTTGTAAAACATTGCTGAGAGGTAGAAGCAGAGTGCTATCTGGCTTCTGCTGCAGGGACAGTGCCCCCCCCCCACATTCTAATCTACTGGGTGTTGCAAAGTGCTAAAGTGTTGTAAATTGTGATTTGCATTGGATCAGAGTACTGTAACTTGGCTGCCTGTTCTGCCAATGTCCCAGTACTTGTCACATGACCAAAGTAATGTTTCCATGACGACTATCCAAAATGTTAATACCAAAAGTGTCTGACTGAGCCTATAGAAAATGTGTCATGTATTTGGAAATATAAAAACAAGGGAAACTAACAATTAATTAAATTTGTTTTGGCAGAATTACATTATGTTGTTCTATTCCTTCTTTCCAATATTTCCTACATGTCTAAGCAGATCTTCTATGATGTATTCTTATAATATGCACACTCCCCCACCCACCAGAACCCCCCTTAATGAAATCCTGGAATCGCCACTGAGTGCCTGCGAGCGGCACGAGGAGTCGCCGAGGCCAGGAACTGGCAGAGCGTCTCGCCGCTACTTGAAGCTAGCATCGCTGCTTTGAATATGGAATCAATTACAATATTCTGGAAGAAGGGGGGGAAACCTCTAAAACAAGCACTGTAATCTCATCATGCAAGTTGATTAAAAGGCACCCTCAGCCAGATTCTGCACACCCCCAACCTCAGATGTGTTGGTACTATTCCCAGGGAGGAAGACAGCCAACCCCTGCACACAGCAGCATCATTCCCATAGGGATGTAGTTTGCATCTTGTATAGGTGACATAGCCAAGGGTATCGTGGAAACCCTGGCAACCAGGTGTTTTGCACAAAGCAATATTCAATCATTCAACTTGAATATTGCTTATTTGCACAATAAGCAATATTCAACTTGAATGCTTGCTTTTTTCTTGGTTGAAAACAGATTTCTTACACTCCTTCTGAAGCAGATGGCGGAGACTTTTATCACCTTTGAAATAACACGTGAAGATAGTTTCGATTCACAAAGCTCTGTGGCTTGTTGTTTTCCTCAGCTGCCTCCTCTGCAACTTCTGTTTTTCCCCATGTGTACAGGCAGCAGCTGGCAATTGTTTAAAATTGCCATGGCCCCTGGTTTGTAGGCAGAACATAATTGGCTATAGGAGGCATAGTTGACTGGAGGAAGGACAGAAAGAGTAGAGAAAGTGGCAGAAATACAGGGTCCTTAAACCTCTCTTTTAACAGCACTTTGACTGGCTTGAGAGATTCAATGAAGGAAGTTGCATTCGTTCTGAAACATTCTGAATTCAACTTGAATGGCCTACAAATATTGCTTTTGCAAGGTTCAGGCATCTACCTCCTCAGGGTCAGATGTGATGGAAGCAGATCAATATCAGAATCATGTTCAAACCATTCTTCCATGCTGAACTGCATGGGGTTTTAGGTTAAGCCCAATCATCCAATCCTAGATCGGCTGCTTCAAAATCAAATTAATTTGCATAATTCCAAAACTTTTCTCCAAACAACATTTAGAGACAGCCCAACCTCTGGGCCTGCTGCATACTCAGAAATCTCCTTCCTGATGATGCAACTCTCCAACAGGTGAAGCCTCTTCCCAAGAACAGACGGCAGCACAAGCTCCTGCAATCAGTCCTGATTAAAAACAATTGTGTTTTAACGGGAAATGGGCTCACTACAGCCCACATTACAATCAGGCAGACTTAATAAGTGTCGCTTCAATGATAATCATTGGTTGTATCAGCAATAGTAAACTTTTAATTCTTGGTGCTATTGGATTATTTCTCTGACCTATAGGAAAGGAGAATATCAGGTATTAGAAAGGCTGCCAAATTTGGGTCCCGCAGTCCAAGTCTGGCTCGTGCTCCCTTTGTTTTCGGCCTGCCGTAGTTTGCTCATCTTTATTCTCCTCTTATTTTGAAAGTGCTGTAAAATAATGACATTATGACTACGGAACTTCTATTTTCTGCAGCTCTAATCTGAGTTTTATGCCAATGTAAAGCATGGTGCTGGTTATCTTCACTTTGCTAATTAAATACAGCATGTAAGTTGTATCTATGAAGAATTACAAGAATTGCGTCATTCTTCAACATCAACATTTATTTTTGGCCTGTGGCCTTCCATCCAGATACATTTTGGCCCTTCATATGAAAGAATTTAGGCACCTTTGAGCTATCATATGAATGACAAGGAAGCCGCGACATGTTTGCAGTGTTCTTCTGTCTTCGAACACCAACTATCCCCCCCAAAAAGTGTTTTTTTTCCCTTTTTCAAAGGGTTTCTCTCCCATGGGCTGACAAGAGTGCACACCTAATCTTACCACCTGCCCAATCCCACTGCAACATTCTCTGGCAGAGGCTCGGTACTCACAGGTCATTATCTGTCTCAGTGCGGGTCTTTTGCTGCCGCCGATGGACCATGAAAACAGTAACAGCCACGCCGGCGATGAGTCCAATGGCAACGACACCTCCGAGTATCCCGATAACGCCTCCCGGGGGACCCTGCGGCTGCGGCTTCGCTGCAGACAAGAGGAGAAATGACAGTGTGAGGATCGGCGCCCTTTGAGTCATGGATGCTGCTGGGTCGAACTTGTGGGGAATCAGGGGAACTTACAACAGTGAGGACAAAGAAACCAATGTTACGTATCCATGACACGTTTTTTCACATATATGGCAGCAAATGATTTCAAAATGAGTCACATTTCTGGACATAACTTCAACAATTGGTCAAAATATTTCCAAATGAAAGCGGTAATGCATCCAAAAAGAAGGCAAAAACCAACCAACAATAGACGGCTGTAAAAGGAAAAGTCTTTACAAGCAATTTTACACACAGCATTTGTCAGGCTTGAGGCTTTCTGTCATAAAAAGCTATATTCAGAGACATATTTCAGGATGAGACCATTGTCCTTCAAAGCCTGGCGCGGCGTGGATACCACACAGTCGTGGTCACTCAGCAGCTGCATTTCTAATGTGTACTAGCTGTTCAAAAGAAGCCTAAATTGGCTTGGATTTGACAGCGAACCTAAATGCACTCTTAAGAGCACGACAAAGCTATTGTATTTTTTAAAAGTCTTTGCCAGCAGGGGGTAATGAATGCAAAGGTTATTCCAGGCCTTGCAGAGTGGGATTGTGTGCAGTGGGTTTCCAATGTACAACAATTTATCTAATTATGCTGAGAACAAAACACAGAAAAGTTAGTCTTGCAACTGTAAACTGAAATGGCCAAACGATCTAACCCAGTAAACATTTCAGATTGTTGATGTTACCCTCTCTGCTCCGTGTGCAATGCTCCAGTCACCACTCTGTTGAGACAGCCAAGGCTATTAACTTATAAAATCAAAGGGCACAGTTATAGCAGTGGAAAGCTACAAATTCAAGGGATTGATGTAACCTCTGTTTTCTAAAAGCGGCACTGGGCTAAGATCATCTGCTAAACTTAATTTTGTGCGAATGTCTTGTAGAGACAATCTCTGGAAGTGTCTCCGAGTTTCTGAAGTGACTGTCAAAAGCAGTATGTACCCAGTGCCAGAGAAAACATCTGAAGCGAGAGGAAGCATTGGAAAATAAATACTTTCTCGATGCCAGCTCATAATTGTTTTAGCTTGATACATTGAAAAAAAAAATTGGAACGTGCTTTGAAATCTTTGCTTAAGGGCCTGCTGATGTTTCACTTCCAGATATGATATCAACAATGAATCATGCTGTATGAGATCAGAACACATTGAAAAGGAATTCATCCGTTGTCGTGTAGATAAAGCGAAATTACTGCATGTCCCATGTGAACCTCTATTGTATTCCAACAGATGTCAGGTAATACCAAAATAGGACCGTCTTCTCTTCTCTTCTCTGAAGCATAATAGATCTTCTTTTCTGGCTCGTTTTCCAACAAAAGCCATTAAAGCTGTCCTTTTTTAAGACAGGCCAGGGACCAATCAGTGGCTGTGAGCCTGTTGTGTTGGGACACTGCCAATTCTCCCCCATCTTCCCCTTATAAAAGGGGAAAGCCTATCTCCTGCCCTCATGATGTCTCCATTATTATCTGGCCATCCCTGCCGGTAGTGACAGGACAAGGCCTTGCTCCCAGGGGGCCTCTTCTCAACATCCCCTGCCTGCTTGCTTGATTCACCGCCCATAATGATGGATACACAGAGGACTACTTCACATACTGCCACACACACACAATAGCAAGCACGCTACTCCACCTTGTACCCAAAACCTGCTGCCTCAAAGTCAGCGTTTAGATGTTGCGTCCATTAGGTTGTCGTGTCACGCTGCACTTGTTGTCGCTGCTTTCCTTTATCTTTTGGTATAAAAGTCACCTCATGTCAAATCTACAAACCAAAAGGAAGAACATTTCTTTTTATTGTAACCACACTTCTTTCTTTTGATGCGTAGCACAAAGCTGCCGCTTTGAAGAGCGGACATGAATGTGATATTGCTGTAGCATGGCAACAGATAAGCTAGAACTCCTACTGTTGTCTCATAGCGCTGCATAGTGAAAGCCAGTGGGCTGAATTTCATGGCCCTAATGCAAAATGCCAGACACAATTGTTGGTGTTATACAACAAACACACAGAGGAGTGGACTGGATCAGAATGCAATTTCCCTGTTGTGGAGCCTTAGGCAGTCTGCACACCTCCATGCACACGCAGGTAGGGTGAGCCATGTGGCGAGCAGTCTTGAGTGCTTTGTCTGCTTTTTATCAAGCTGGAGAAAAATGAAAGCTTTCGCGGTTCAAGTTTTGCGTCAAAGAATCTTAATCAATCTTCACATGTATGTATTCGTTGTTTTGGTGAAGGGTTTCAGCGTCAGATGGCAACGCAGAGAACTCCCTTTAGCGTCTGTATAGAACGCACCGGGCATACTGTAGGGTGAATGCCCCTCAACCGCAAGATTGGCATAGTACTGTGTGTGTGTGACAAATTAAGGTTAAAGTTCCAGTCCTTTTGTAGCTTGAACCGCGTGAATGTGTTTTTGGGTGCATTTTTTAAAATGCACCCCTCTACAGAAGCCAAGCCCTTCAAACTGAGTCCTAGTAAGATAGTACATCCGTAGCAGATAACTGGTGCCTGATGATTTAATTACTGCAGGGAATGTTTTTAACGAGTTGAGAAATTGCAAAATCCCTTGAACTACCAAGGTCAAATCTATTTAATAAAAGTTCCAGTTCATCACGACAACCAACAGCACATGGATTTTTGATTGCTTACAAAAATCCAGTGTTTAAAAGATTTTTTTTCCCCTTTTTTTAAAGTCCACCACTTTATAAAAAGAGTAGAAAAACATGAACCAGAGTTCCGAATCCAAAGGATGGGAGCTTTTGAAAAATGGGAAGACAAGCATGGAATTTGGAGTCCAGCTGTCACAGGAGTTAAGAAAATGAAGCGATCAGGCGAGCATGACATTCAAATTTGTCAATGAGTCACTGATAAATATTAATGCCTGACCTTGGCTTGTGCTCAGCCTCTGTGCTGCTGTTGTAATCTTTAGCAGAGACTCAAATTACCGTTGTCAGTATTCCCTGATGCCAGTGACTTAGTCCTATGAAAGTAATGCTTTGGAAATTCCCCCCACGCTGCAAACAGGCAGTACAACATGAACAGGGCTTTGTCCTTGGTGAAAAACAAGCAGTTGATTGCCAACACTAACAGGCACGGGGACTGAGTTACTGCATGCTGAATGTCTGCTTCTTCCTGCTTGCCCAACCACCAACAGTGGCAGGAACAACACCAGCGCCATTTTTATCCACACCTCTTGTTGAGTTGTCCTCTTGTCCTAGCAGGAAGGTGTGTAACATGTCAAAATAATAAAACCACAACTTCTGTTGATTGATGTGTCCAATTATTATGTTCATTTTTCATACGGTTACACAACGTTAGAGCTTACTGTTATGAGAGATTTGTCCAGTGGTTGGGAGAAAATGGTGCGGCAACAGTTTCTTTGCACACAAGCAAATCAAGAATAACATATATAAACATATACAATTTGACATGTGCTATGTTATAAATGTATAAATATGGCAAAGGTCACCAACAAGGGGGGTAATTTTATTGAAATAGCCGACAAAGCCACCTATGGAATTGCACCCTAGGAAATGCTATGTGACCATTGATCAATTGAAGAAACTGGAGAGAAAGGCACACGGGTCCATTACGGATGAGGCAGAGGCACGTTTCAAAGTAGAGCAAATGCTTTTATTTCTACATGTGCTCATGCCTAGATGACTAGAAATAGACCGGGGCTTAAACTGCTGAAAGAAAAGAATAGGGGGGAAAAAACAAAACTTCCTAAATTGGTGGGGTAAAATTATTCTTAACAAAAGTGGTAAAAGTTCCAGTCTTAAAAACTGAGCTCAAAATAACCTGTAACCAAGCCAAGCAGATGCCACTTGAGAGGCAGACTACAGTGCGGAGTGTTGCGGTGTGCCACCGCTACTCAGCTCAAGTGCAGCACGGCAAATCAGAGCAATCCTCACAGCAGACCTGTACAGTCGATATTGTATCCCTGTGCAATTACTTACATACTAAAACAGTAAAGGAACCTCACCGTGGGTGCCTAGCTTTCAAACAAGATGGCAGCCTGCTCTGAGAGAAATAAACTCAAATGCAAACAAATAGATACAGTAACCTAGTTTTCTATATAAGAAAAAAAGTCACACAACAATGACTGAAAGTCAAACTTAACTGAAATGAATATGAAATGAAAATAATAAGACAACCAAAGGACAAAACAAAACAAAATGTTGAAAATAAGAAATGGGCAAAACTACACCAAACGACTGATGGACAAGGAGAGTCTCCTGGTAGCGCTTTAAGCTAAAAGGTGATTAACTACCAACTGTTTAAATTGGAAATTCACAAAATGTGTCTTTCACAGTGTTGGGCAAGTTACTTTTAAAAAGGAATTAGTACAGTTAATAGGTATTTCTTACAAAACGTAAGACCACCCAACTCTACCTCTGATTGGCTTATCATGAAATTTTACCAAACCTCAGCCAATCGTCAGCATTTATGCGCTTGTCTCGTGCACTGCCGACTAACCACGGAAGAAAAGAAGTCTTGGCCTCTCGGCTCAGAGATCTAGTAACGGTAACGGCGTTATTGAGATGGGAAGGGTAATCAATTATTTTACTCGTCACTGAAAAAAGTAATGCCGTTAGTCCCATCACTGGTCTTTCACATACCTAAGGGCAACAACCACTGGCCTACAGGCACAGCAGGGACAGACCAGGACACAGATACAGGACAAATGAGCACAGGTGACTTATGTAGTCTTGCCCTGATTAGGGGGTGGTCCAAGGGAGGGGGCCAGGCTAAGGCTAAGGGTAGTATTCCCCACTACAAACAAATGAATGCAATTTAAACAGAGTGTAAATACTGTTTTACAGGTGAGGCCGGAATCTAAATAATAACTTCTGTAAACTATTATCGGTCTGTTTGACCTTCTCCATGACTCTGTTGCAAATTTGAGCCACTGTACGAGAGCTGCGATGAGGATTGTGTGTAAAGCTGGCCAAACCCGACAGAACTACTGTGTTTCACAAAAGCTGCACCTGCAGTTTGTTTCCATTTTGTGACGTGTGGTACTGGATTGTAAATTTCTAAGAGGCAGTGTACTGAACGTAACCCTCATGTTGTCCTCGGGTCAAAATGACTTGTTTTCCTAGATCAATGTTCTTTTTAATTCCCCAAAATAACATGATTGATTCCATGCAACTCTTTGGCGAGTACAAATCTACTTTCATTAATTTTGGGGCATCTTATTCAATTTTATAGGATTTGAAAAAAAACAAATTGAAGTAGTTTTGAAATAGTATTGAGTAAACGTTGTTCCAATTTGGGATTATCCATCAACATACATTCCTTTAATTTTAGTCTAAATAACTCCTAATTTCTGCTTTTCTAACTCAAACATCAGGTATAATTTCTTAAAACATGAAGTTTATTGACAACAAATTCCAGAAATAACTGTTGAAAAAAGGGACAAAACATGAGAAAAAGTTGAAAAAAAAGTTGATTAAAAGCAAACAAAAGCCTAATTTAGCTGTGTGTGTACTTTTCTGTAGTATTTCAGGCTAATCACCTAGGCTAGGCTAATCACTGTGACTTCAGCAACACTACATTTCAAAATAGAATCAAGAAAAAAGTTTTACTTTTCATTTAGATTTTTTTAGCAAGGCCTACATTGTGCTGTAAAAAGCCTACTGGTGTGTGTTACAAAGGTAAACAATTAGATGCTGGCCTCAACTGTAATAGAGTATTTATACATGGTGGTACTGCTTCTGAAAGCTCCATGTATTGCTTTTGTCCACTAGTGGGCACAGAAACATTAAACTACCTGAAGACAAACAGCCCTGAAATTCCTTAGAAAGAACTTCTGCCGCCGCTGATGAAGCAAAAAAAAGGTACAAAGCCACAAAGAGCGTGGTCTAACATTTCAAGTGAAATATAAGCTCTTATTACAAAGGTGACACCAAAATCAAAGAACGAAAGAACCGAATATCGGCAAAGTATAAACCCTATGACACCCTCTGATTTTTCACCAGTGGAATACCTGCCTGGATCCTGACCAAACTCTGTTAAGTAAAGGTTGTTGTTCTGTCATAGCTGCCACTGAAATATTGCTATTGATTTTCAATAAATGTAATGCAGCCATCCGTGCAGCGGCTGTCTCTGTGCTGTCAGTCCACCTCCGTGGCACATATGAGCCCACAGACTTGACCTTGGCGTTTTGGAGGCTAAAGCTCCCTCCGTGATGGCGGCAATCTTCAGTCTTGTCACATCTACTCCCCAGAGTTCATTGAGCTCCGCCAGATGTATGAGCTGTGGTTATTTTTCTATGCTGCACAGTACATCCGAACACAGAGACCAGTCACAGGCCTGCGCACAGTCCTACGTCGGCTTTCATAGGCTGTGTGGTATTGCGTTTGTGTCAGCTGGTAGTCCACGGAGAATCATGTTTCCCTGAAAATCCGACAAGACGGCATACTTGACGGAGCGCATCCTCCACCCAGCAGGTTCTTCTGCTTGCTGAGGAGTTCAAACGTGCAGCCATCCAGAGGCCTCACTGGATTCGGGGGACACAGTAAATAAGTGCTTTGCGTGTGATTATTACGTATTCATTCCTCAGGCAGAGCCTACAGATTTGTATGCATGCTCCCAACAAAAGGGGTGGGGGGTGGGTGGGTGATTATTACTTAGGGAAAGATCTGGCAACATTTCCATGGAGCAAAAAGCCACTGATCAGCTGACAAAGGAAAAATTGATTGTTTTCCATTTGCTGCTTGTGGCATTTTTTTTTGAGTAAATGCGACCTACATGCAAAATGACAGAGAAATTCAGCATCTGGACCATCCAATCTCAAGCGCCAGAACATGTGGGCTCTAGTGTTACCAGACGCCCATAGAACATGTTAGTCACACATACCAGGACAGGAAGAGTTCAGGTGAGAGGCCAAAGGGTGAGCCTACTCCAGCTGGAGTGGGCTGTGCCCACCAAATCCAATCTGTCACAGAATGCGGCAACGCAGGATTTAAATGAAAGCAGTGGGGTTTTTTTTGTGAGCAGACCTCTGCCACATACCTGCTGAGGCCTGGTGTGGTTCATCAGACACTGGCACAGGGAAGACAATTCCCAGTTTAATGATATCTTTCAAAGCACAGTCGCCGCCCCTGGTAATCTGACAGCAGACACTAATAAGGAAGGGTATAGAAAAGCCTGAAAGTATAAGACAACTCACTGATAGTATTAGGAGGAGCGGTTTGTGTAGGGCCGCATTGTGAGAACGGTCCAGTCGTAAGTCTGATCACATTCCAAGACTGGATGTGGCTCCTGGCGCTCTCCCTCTCTCCCATCAGAAATTGTAATTGCTGTCGCCTCCACAGGGGCCATGCTATTTTCCAGCAATACTGGGGAGTTTTCAAGTGGACAGATTGAGAGTCTGGCTACTAACCCACGCCAGCTCCACACCACCGATGCCAGTCTGAGTCGGCCACCTGTTCCAAAGACCACAGTGACTGGTTCTCTAGCTGGGCTTGAACAAGTAGCCGGTGGCCCAGCCGAGTGAAACATTCAAGGTGTCTAGTTGCCGTTATCTCTCTATTCATGAGTTGTACAGCTACCTTATGTGGAAGTGAATGCCCAGGCTGTTAGTCATTTATCTGGAGGAGATCTTTTTTTAATTTATTTTTGTCTAGCCTTTTTCCACATCGGATAAATGCTGCAGGCCCCAATAAAAAAAATAAATGTGGTTTAATGGAGTTCATAAATCTGTGTTTCTGGCTGCCAACTCCAAGTGGCACATGCTGTGTTGTCTCCTTCTCCCACTCCTCCCCGACTTGGTAATCTTGTTAAAGTTGAATGTTTCCAGAGCTGTCTCCTCTGGGAGTTTGGGTTTCCTGATGTCATCCTCGTTTCCACAGTAGAGGCCTACACCAAGATTAACACTGATGGTCTGTCTCGGCACCACTTCTCAGAGCCCATGTGTCCAAACTGAGATAGGGGCCCGATGGCGATGGGGGCAGGGGGCTTGTTATGATTTGTGATTGCTGTTCTAAATCACTCCACAGAGGGCAGCACTTCATTAAAAACAAATTGTTAACACATGGGATGTGTTTACTAGGATGAAACCGAGCTCATTATGAACGTAACTGCCATGGACCTGCTGGGCCACCATGAGAAACACCTGAGGCCAGAGTCTAACATCATATTACAACAGTATTTTAGGGTTTTGTTTTATCATATATTTCATCACGTTTATTTAACTCGTGTTTTATTTTCTCAGACAGCCACAGAAACAATCTAGACTAAGATGGATGTTGCTGCATGGTTGAATAAATGTCTGCTGAGCCACTTCCTCCATCTTCTTTGTAAACAGTTTTTCGACTCAATGGTACGTTGGAGAAATCTCGGGATATCACGAGCCTTCAATAATATAAAAAACACATAGCACGGAAACGTAAGCAAGGAAAGCTGGAGATCTCCGTGTGAGCAGGCTGACATCAGCTGGAAATGTCTGGTGCACCGCTGCGTCCGGCGGGGTAGATGAAGCGACGACAAGCGCCACCAAAGCCCCTGTCAATCAATATGAGATTGCAGCCTGCCAAACTGATGCCGTTGCTGTCATGAGGTATTACCTCCTGTGACAGCCTAAATAACAAGCGTTGTAATTAAAGAATGATTGGAATGGGTGGACCAATGCCTCCTAATGGGGGAATAAACCGCAACATCGCTCCAGGAAGTGAATTGCACTCATTTATTAACTTCAGGAAGCCGGTAGCGGCTGTCAAGATGCAGCAGTTTACTTTAAAAGCTACATAACTTTCCTTCCATTCTGCCCACTGGCCTGTTCACTGGTTCACTTTAATTAGAAAATATATCCATAAAGGATCATATACTTGTCCCATGGGCTGCTGTTTTACTGTTTTAAGATGGGAAGGTTTGAAGTGAACAGTATCTCTGCTTTATTTATGTGGTCTTTCTATCTAACATAATGGCCGCACTTTTAACCCTCCTGTTGTCTTCGGGGTCAAATTTGACCCCTTTTTAAAAGGTTTCTATATCAGAAATTTGGGTTTCTTTCGAACAAATAGTCCAAAAAAGTAACGTGGATATTTCCCTGTAACGTTCCTCACAAGTCAAATAAATAATCAGTCTACTACTTTCATTGAATTTGGGTGTTTTTTGGTGAAAAAAGTAATTGATAAAAGAACTGGAAAATATCACTAAAAACAATTGTTAATAAAAGTGAGTAAAATGTGAACAACTGTTTAAAAAAAAAAAAAAAAAAAAAAAAAAAAAGGAAAGAAAAGAAAACTGTGACAAAAAAGTGAAAAAATGCAGAAAAAAGTCACTTTTTTTTTTTGGGAAAAATTTAAAAAAAACTTCCGAAATTTGGGGGGAAAATCACTACAATTTCTAAAGGCTCAGAAAAAGTCTACAAATGTTGTGGATGTTGACTTTTGGTTTCAACACAAGAAATAGACCCCAGTTTCCTGAGTGGAAGTCCTGTGCTTGTTTGTCCAACCCACCACCCCAACCTGCCTCTTTACATGGAATATGGCACACTTATACTTTGTCACCTCACTTCCTCATTTGCTCTTGCAAAGTTTTCGCAAGTTTCTACTCCCACGGAGAGGGACAGTCTGCTTTGGCCCCTTAAAAAGAGCTGGCCATGCAGCGTCGGTGATAGGGCTCCCAGTCTGCTTAAGCAGGCACTCTCTTGCTCTCGGGCCCTTTCATGCGCGAGTTGAACTCCTCTATCTGTTGAATGTTAATTTAATGGCTGCTCTTCGCTCTAAACTGAGTGAACGGCAGGGCTTATACAGATCCGTACCCTTGCCTCCATCTCGTCCTCCCTCCATTACCTTCTCCTGCGTGTAAGCAAAATTACTTCTCAGTGTCTCTCCCTGGCAAGTGCCACCAGGTCACGGCTGTAATTTCCTTTGCCGGGTTTAAAGCTGACAGAGTAACAGACCCGGTCCGTCTGGATATGTTCAAGACCAGGTTTTCAATTTAGCAACACTTGGACTGATGAGTCTGCAGATCCCATCCCAAAGGCCGGCTCCTACTGCTGCCCCCGCTGCTAAGCAAGTGTGTCATCTCAAGCATCATACACACTCGAATGTAGGATTTTTTTAAATAACCTCTGTTGGGTTGAGTATTGGATCTGAAATACAATATATTTATATCCCTGGACTAGGCTGTGTGTATTCTCTCTGGAAAATCACCATGCATTCCTTTATACTCACTGGAGGACCACTGGATTTAAGCACAAGAATATGAATTCACTATTCAATATTCATTTGTAAAGCACTTGTCTCCTGTCTGACTTTCCGATTTATTATTTCCCCTCCACTGAGTCTTTGTAGGGTATCTTTCTATCATATTTTGAGAGCTCTATTTTGGGGATTACCAATCCGTTAACCCAATTACCAAGGAATCCATTCCAGCGGCACATGAACAATCGTGGAAATGAAACGTCGTTGATTTAGACTACACCAACGATAACTGAGATGATCTGTAGACCACTGTTTTATGAAGATTGATCATCTGTCCTATATTAATGTAAAGACATCAACATCATTTCCAGGTTCAGTCTAGACTTCGCTCTGTGAGAGTCCACATATGAGGCCTCTCTGGGAATGACATGCAATGGCATTTTCAGATTAGTATGCCAAAGTGGTATTGAATAAAACGTATGATTTGCATACGTGGGTCACTGTGTAAAGAATTCTGAAAATTAGCTAAAATAATTAAAAAACATTTTGCTGAAAGAGATTGTTTTCACAAATCTGAGGCGTGGTGTTCAGTTTATTCTATCTGGATGTCTGATAATGATTCTGAATATCTTGATTGAGATTATAACCTAACAACATCTGGTGATTATGAATACTTTGTCATACAGCCGACATTACTCTGACACTCTTTAAAACACTGCTAGATGAACATGGATAATCTCCTCTACACAGACACATAAAGTCATCAAGGTCATCACTCAAAATTATCATGTAAGTTTTAATGACAGAGCACCTAAATGTTCAGCTTTTTCTCATTAACCATTTCTTCAAAAAGCCATGAAAAGTTAAGCACTGTATTTCGTAAGCGTTCCATGTTTTTTTGTTGTTGTTGTCGTGTTCACCACATTGATGGCCACTTAATAAGAATGCGGCTAAATGCGAAGAGAGGACATTACTGTAGATGGGTGGGCGTTGACATACAAGACTTTTAAGCCAGAGAGGAGTTCAATTCCAGGGGCTTCCAACCAGGACATGCATGTTCCTTATGGAAATTTCAATCCAATGCACCATCTTTTTTCCTAATCTTAACTAGTTGTTTTGGTGTCTAATCTTTACCTTCGTTCCAGCAAAACGCTCATACTGTGTGGACAAAGTTTAACCGTAACGACTGACAAACAGCAAAACAAAGCAGCTTGCAGTCCTCTGTAACCACTGCTGATACACCGCAGGTCTGTAGCTTGTGTCACAAAGTTTTGTAGCGGCTTAAACAACTTGCATCTACCACTAAGCTTCATGGAGCTCCTAGCCAGCCGGGGTCACGTGATCAGCCGGCGGTCTGCTAATTTTGTAGGATATAATACGTTATGGTGTGCAAACATTTTCGTACGATTTCATACGGACCAGTTCATGCGTTGAAATGTTGCGTTAAACACAGTTCGGTTCAGTTCATCTTAAAATATGTTTGACAGTTGGAGACAATCAGTCATCTCAATGAATCCCCCTTGTTTCTATGGATAACTCTGATGCTGAAATTCCATTATTTTCCATATACACTAACGGTCAAAAGTTTGGGTCAAATTTCCATGCCACTCCATTATAGACAGAATGGAACAGCTGATCTGAGTCGGTGGCTGATCTTTATTGCAATATCTACATTGCCCATTATAAGCAATCATTCATCCAATGTTCCAAAGGCACATTCGGTTTAGTATTCTGATATAATTTTAAAAAGCTAACTAGAAAAGCATTGGAAAACCCTTTTGCAATTATGTAAGCACATAACGTGATCTAAAAACTGCTGCCATGGTTAAAAAAACACAATGTAACTGATCTCAGCTGGTATTCTGTCTATCATCATATACTAGGGTATATAGGTAAGGTTGCAACGGTGAAATTAATTATCATTAGAGTATATTTAATTCAAAATAGTAAGACTGACTCTTGTAATGGGAAAACTGGAGCTGATGTATACATTGTGAAAACTGTTCTCGTCACTTTGTTTTTCTCTGCAGGTAATAATTAAAACTTGATGTAGTTTGCAGCCAGTCGTTCTTTCACTTCTCACTTCCAACAATTCCTCTCTCGCTGTACAGAAACAAGTGATGGCCAAATGAAGCTTTGTGAACCAGTGTCTTTCTTTTCTGAGCCCACAAGATGGCGCTCTCTGTTCAACAATTGGTTGAGAATACACTGAATCACAATGCCTTAAAGCTGGTAATATTTGTTGTCATTTTCTGTGCTATTCCTTCTACATCAATGTACAGTAATGTAACGTGGATGCTTTGACAGAAAGCTTCCTAAGTTAGGGTTGGAGAAGAGATGATCCATCACTCAAAATGTCTCCAAAGAAAATGTCACTACATGAAATTAAATACCTGTAACCTGTCAACCAAACATGTCCTGAGGCAGTGGCCTCGTTCTACTTTTTAGGAAAACAAGACAAACCAGACCAAGCTCCTTGGGAAAGGACTCAAGAGGTGGCCATCTCAGAGATAACCATCTTGTCTATCCTCATCAGCTTAGAGCCGAGACAGTAAACAAACGTATCCTCCAAAATGGAAAGACCTGTCTGCTGATACTTCTCCAAGTCGGGTTTGGAAGTTGGGTAATATATGTACAAATAAATTAATACATTCACATAATGAGTATGTATTTGTGGACCCTTCATATTTTTCTAAAATCGTGTTTTCCCCAAGTCCCTCAAAGCTACTCAAGCTAATCAAAGAACCAGGGGTGGATTTAGTCATTTTGAGGCCTAATGCTAACCTCTTCATTAGTTAGCATTGTTTGCGCAAGCACCGGCTCCTTGCTGCTCTTTAGTAACGTTAATGTTAGTGTTGTCAGTAGCCGTCGTGAAAAATGTTGTTACCTTTGGAAGTTTTGCAAAAAACTTTCTGCTTTCTTCCCGCTTTCTTCACTTTTTTCAGAACCACTTCGGTAGCTTTGCTTCATTTTTCAACAATCTTTAGCCTAGCTACAGCTTTCAACATGCTGAGCCGTTTGTTAACAAACACACGCAGATGCGCGGTAGGATAATGGAATAGTCCAATGTAGCGGGGACTGGGGGGAGTTTCTAATCATGAATTAATCAATCGGATAGCACTTTAGCGTATCAATTTTTAGAGATATAATTAATTGGTGAAAAGTAAGACAACAAATCACAACCATAAGTTTGGAGGTGTTTTAGGGGGCCCTTGGTAGCTAGGGGCCTAAGGCAATTGCCTACCTTTGCCTAATGGTAAATCCGCCTCTGCAAATAACCCTTACTTCACCCCCTTTATAGGTTTTATAATTTCACATTATCTGTTCAGAAGCTTATTTCAATTCAGAGGACACATTGCACTCTCAGAAACAGGACAACATGTTCAGATATCCAATTATCAGCTAAGCTAACTAGCATGTAAAGTAACCGTTACTGGTTTCAGTTGCACAGCTAGCACATCGATAGTAGACGTTCACATTTGTAGTATTTGGTTACATGTAGATTGGTGGTTTTTCTGGTGGCTAGTTAGCCATAGCCATAGTTGTACTTTGTTGGAGTCAACAGTAACTGTGTTATATTAGCCTCAATGTGGAAACAGATCTACAGACTGCTTTGTGGAAACAGAATAGATAAACTGAGTAGATCAAGACTAATACCACAACAGCTTATGTATCTAAGCCTCTATTTGTTGAAAGATAACTACTTAAAAATATTACGCAACAACTCCAGGGATTTCACACTGAATAGCCTACTTGGTTCACATTATCCACTATGACTTGAAAAACAGATTTTAGGTCTGTGTTTGCCTGATACAAGACGATTGATGTTACAGCACACATTGTTAAGTGATGTTGTTGTGTTTCCAAAATAAAAGTGGATTACAAGAACAACACTCCGGATGATGTTCGAGGTATAACAAAACACAGTATAGAGCATAAGTAATTCATATACCAACTCTGTGTGAGTTACAGACAAAAGTATTTAAAAATAAGCTCTCTGCAAATTAAATCAATATGTTTTTCAGTGTGGAGTGGATGAATGCCAGCAGGCTGGTAGATGACATCACATGTTGATGTTTCCCGTTTACAGTCGGTAGAGGAGACGTGTTCATGATCACACACTGTGCATTAATCCAAGTTAATGTAGGGGGGAGGATGCCTTCTCTTTTGGCAATTTGTTCTTCAAGAAGCTTGAAACCTCCTATATGTATATGTACATGGAAAAACAATCAATATCAGTGACTATAATGTCTGTAAGTGAGCCAGAAGCCTTACACTGGCAGCTACCGCCTCCATACTGCTTGACTGGAATGCAGATTCAACAGACTGGCAATAATGTGCACTTCATTGTGGTTTATGGAGAGCCAGGCTGCTATAAGAACTCCATAGTTTCCATAGCGCTTGAGATTTCAGGCATACACTCCAGTGATAACTTGAAGCAGTACACATGGTGGAGCGACCAATCAATGGATGGGTGAAATGCTTTCATCCTGGAGCCCTTGGTCCCACAGAAGAGGAAGGTAAAGAGAATAACACAGTATTGGTGCATGCCGAAATTGCACAGGTGGAAGTAAAAACCCCTAAAATTCACACAGGGGATCCTCTGGATCAATCCCCACCTCCACTGCAAAGAAAATGTATTAGTGTCGCCAATCTGGCAATGTCTCAGACATCAAATCCCCACATGAAGCAGAAATCTGTGTCTAATCTGAGAAAAGGAACACAAGTACATCTGCAGGTTATAATACTCATGCAGAATCAGACACAAGTCATTCAAACCATTTTAAATACCAGTCAAACAGTGGGCTAACATCTTCCATGTCCTTTATGTGATACCAGGGGTCCAAAAATACTTTTTTTTTCCAAAGATTTGCATCAGTGTGGATTCATTTTTTCTGCAAAATAGCCTCGGGATGAAACTTGTTTTGCTGGAACGCGTACATTCAAAACTTGTTTTAGTCGTGCAACAGAAAACTCTGATTGGACAGATAGTCTAGCCACTGTAGCCGTCTGGATTTACCCTGCAGAGAGTTTAACGTTGCCCTGTAACACAAAACCATTTTACTTAATATGTCAGATCCATATGTGTTGTGTTATGTGGCGAATGTAAAGATGAACTGCTACCTCATCTGTCAGCTCTAGCCACTGAAAAGAAATAAGAGGAGAAATCAGGCCAATCACAACAGCTGGTCAGTCTGACGTCATGTTGTCTGAGCTCATTACTATTCATGAGCTCGCCCAGTTGTGCTGGGTTAAAGATGCTGATAGCAAGGCTCTCATTGGCTAGCTGTTAGCCAATCAGAGTCAAGCAGCTTCACTCGTTGAATAATAATGAGAACCGGCACAAAAGGAGCTGAGTCTTCCTGCAGGCTTTCTATGCCACACTAGAATGCCTTGAAACAAGGGAACCAAGGCATTTTATCCTAAAAAAATGTTACAGAATCCATGGTAGAATTTCAGACAGTTCCACAAAGTAATGAAATATGTGTGGCAGGGCACTTTTAAAAACACAACACAAAGAAAGAGGAAGGTAAGGTAGCAGCAGTTAAGAGTGACGAGAGTGCAACTGTGCAATCCTGGAAGTTGAACGTCATGGATGAAGACTAGTCTATCAATAAGACTTTCAATTTCTCATCTTAAAACTGCTAATTACTGTTGTTTTTTTCTGTACTATTCCATCTGCATCACTGTACAGTATATGCCATAGGTAATGTAACGTGACTACTTAGCTACCAAAGTTAGAGTTGGTGAAGAGTTGATCCAAGTCTCAAAATGTTTCCAAAATGAAATATCACTAACTGACAACCATAATTAATAACCTGCAACATGTCAACAAAACATACATACATATGTCTGAAACCTCATGTTGTTTTCCATGGGTCAACTTTGACCTGTTTTCGTTTTTTTAATCATAATAAATAGACCTTCTTAATAAGCGCTGAAACTGTCAACATTAGAAATATCAAATAACTTAAAAAAAAAAAAAAAATGTCCGAAAAAGTGACTATAGTGTTTTATGGTTGACGGGATTAAGGGGTTAAGGTCGTGACCTCTTCCCACTTTTTTAGGAAAGTACGATAAAGCTCCTTGGAACAAGAGATAACCATCTTAGAGATAACCATCATGTCTGTCCTCCATCAGTTTAGAACAGAGACAGTAAACACATATATCCTCCTGTCTGCTGACACTCTTCCAAGTTTGGTTTGGAAATATTTAAACAATGAAAATCTTTAGACATGGATGCATTAAAGTCATGAGTATGTAACTGTGATTTGACATAGCAGCCAAACAGTACAATACATTGAGTGGAATTACATGATATGTCATTTTGTATGTGCCACTGAGCAACTTTCATAGGAATGAACGCCATTTCCAGGTGTTATTATACATCCAGAGTGCTGACACAGCAATTAGGACCACTAGGAAAAATATGACCCATCACCTCAAACCGCAATTTGAAGCCCATTACAGTCAATGAGGAGGAGAGCTATTTGAGATTCCTACCGAGAAGGTCAGCCAAAGTAATGTTATAGCAACCTCACCAGTGGATTCAAGTCTCTGTGTGTTCTTACTGCAATTGAGATGGCATTTAAAAGAAAGATGAGTCCACAAGTTTGAGTGTTTTGGAATATGTTTTATTTCACTCTGATGTACCAAATGCACTGGTATGCTATCCACATTACCCAGTAACAGACCGCGGTGGGCGAATATAACCATGACCTGGCCTCTGAAGTCTGGCTCAGGGTTTAAAGTTTAAAAAAAGAGGAGGTACAGGTACGTCCTCTTTGCGACAGACAAGAGAAAAATCTCTCTTCTCAATTGGAGAAGCTGGCTTAACTCAGATCTGCTTCACACCACGTAACAGGGGGGACTATTGTGATTCTGCACGCATACCATCACCCCAGCTGAGCGCCTCTCCGCTCCAAGCACACATTGCTTAGAGAGACACCAGAGTTTCAAAGGCATTTCACAGAGCTGCTGAAGCTACTTACTTCCACCGCTAAATACTGCCAGGGAATCTCAAGACTCTGCTGCGGTCACTGACAATTATCTGTGGTGGGAAATCTGTGAGGGGAAAGAGCACGGGGGGAGGAGAAGGAGATCAAAAAAAAAAAGACCCTCCACAGAATTTAAAGTTGTGCGAGTCCTTGGAAAGAAAATCAGTGCAGACCCAGAAAAATGCAATTTTCTTTGTTACTTCTACCCGAGGATACATTTTTGTGCATTACAGAAAAAGGATTTGTCCTTGTTTTGACTCAAATAGAAAAATATGCCTTTACATGCACACAGAGTTAGAAAAGGACACTGTAACTCTACCAGGTTTAATCATTTACACACATGATATCTCAGTTTGTTACTTTTGGAAACCTCTCGATTGTGGCAGAAGAAAAAGAAAGAGAAGAAAAGAAAGAAATGTCAAGATGACGCAGTAAAAACATACTTTATTATTCTCCGAGAGCCCAGGAAACTCACACAGTTCCTCCCAGAGTCCAAAGCAAACACAGCTAACCTTATCCGTACCTTGACAGCAGCGACCCAGTACAGTTAAGTCCATCAAGACCGAACGAAGATTTAGCTGTCACCTCACAGCTTTATATTTCATTTCAAGGAAAAAGTGTCATTTCATCCCTACTGCTTGCTCAGATTGACAAATGTGCCACTCGGATAAGCAAGATTTGGTGAGGCTGCATGGAGTCTGGATTTAAAATTCATTCCGCATTTTAAATCACAACGTCGTCAGAGTGCAAGACGGCTGAAAACAATGGTTAGTCTTATTTGAAAAACATCTATTATTGAATTTTATGCAGTGAAACACCTCAAGAGACGGAAGACAAAAGCTGAACTCAAAGCCGACAGTAAAAAGCCTTGTTTTGTGTGCTGGTTTGCAAATTCTGGGTTCTTACACGTCTCTGCTTGAGTTGCATCGACACTGTATTAATTGCAGAGTGTCGGCGCCAACAATCGCACTACAAACTGCGAGAGTAATTGATAAACTAAGTAACTGCGTGGGAATCAGGGGAATAGCTTGGAAGACAAGTCGCTAAATGGTCCCATCCACAAAGTGCTATTATGCAGAGGCTCGCAGCACCATTCCCAACCACATGTTTCATTGTTCAGTTTCACTGGAGCAGCAACGGTGTAATTCTGACTGGAAGCGAGGACCCCGGTGGGCAACTTGTTTCAAACCCCAGATGCACAGATGATCCATAAAGTCTAGATTAATATTTGCTTTTGTGAATTTGAGGTTTCTCTCAATTTTAATGTGACTTCTGCCACCACCTTTTCACCGGCTTAAACAGACAAAAACACACTGATACGATGAAAGCAGTGATGACAGGCAACAACATGTGTGGACTGGAGTTTGCTGTTGACTTTGGCATGTGCAGTACATCATGTTTATTTTTATTTTTTTTGGAGCGTTGTACATCTTATTTTAATGTATTTGAGGGACATGTGTAGACCATATGAATGGTTTAAGTGGATGGCTGTGTAGGTATAAATGTATGGGTGCACATGTGTAATTATGTATATCTATCTATTTTTACAGGGCTAAACCTTTTATTTTTCTAAACTGAAGTAAATTTGGCTTTTTGTTTAGTTGTTTAACCGTTCAATAAACCCTAACTCAATAATGCCTCTCGATATGCTGCAGCAATCACCAACAATTTAAAACCAACCAGCGTCTTCAACAAGTCCATGTTAGAGAAATGGGAAATCATTTCCTTCTTTTTGAAGGTTCAACTTAACCAAAGCACACAAAAGATTATTATTTCAAAGTGAGGTCTGATTGCAAATTGTCATCATTTGTGCCAATTTTACCCCCACCCTCCCTTTAAACAGCCAACCAACCAACTATATATTGTTGTAGTTAGCTTGCACTTTACTCAGACTGATACTGTCATTTGCGTTCAGCCTCTCCTCTACTTCGTCTAATCTCACTTTGTTCATGGAGTGCAGTCAAACACACACACAATACATCAGGATTACCGAAACATGTTTGTAAAATTTGCAAAATCAAAAGAAAAAACATCATGATAAAATAAGGATGTTAGAAAGGCCTTCTGTTTATCACTTGCTTTATATGCAATTCTACTGTCGCAATGCAAATGAAAAACGATGCAAAAGGAAAAACACACAAACCACAAAAACAAATGCATCAAAAAACGCTGCATCCAGATTACACAACGGAAGTTCTCCAGGCCTCTAGAGGGAACAGCTAAGTGCAACAGCTGGATTTTTGACCCCACGGAACAAGAGAGAGGAGATGAGCAGATGATTTTTATTTTTTTATTTTTCATTGTATTTATTTATAATATTGTAGTGTATTTGTGGTATTGTCTTTAAATTCTCTAGTTTTTATGGGTAAGATGGCGAGTGTGAGCACTGTAATTTCCATTTTTATGGATGAAATAAACTTGACTTGACTTGACTTGACTTGAGAGGTTTGTTTCGAAACAGGACCAAAAGTGAAGATATTTAACAGGCGACATAACATGATTCATATTCATTTTAACATTTAGCCCTCTTCTTTTACAGCTTTAGCTGCTCCCTCTAGAGGCCTGGACAACTTCCGTTGTGTAATCTGGAAGCTGCGTTTTTTTTGTTGCATTTGTTTTTGTGGTTTGTGTGCTTTTCTTTGTGCATCGTTTTTCATTTGCATTGCGTTTATGTATGTGGTTGTGTTGTGTGTGTAGGCATTGCGTTTGCTGAATGCTGCACATGTGTTACATGTCATACTTTGCATGTGTTTTCTGAAATTGCAAGTTTTTGCCCCTGTCGGCCACCGTAGTGTCGAGATATAAAAGCATCAACTTCTTGATATAAATGCATTTTAGTTGGAGATGAGAGCATAGTCCAGTTGTTCCTTGTTCCCCTTGGCTCAGCGCCGTTAAATTGTATCTGCTGGACGCAGCAGTTTTCAACCTAAAGTTATTTTAAACATTCAATGTGATTGGGTCTATTCACTCCATTGTAGTGGGGAAGCGTCAGCAATCACAAAAAGATACAGAAAAACTTGCACAAATACCATCCTCTTGCAAAGATACCAGTTGGAGTAGGTAAGGTGTTTTTGTGTGTTTCGGGGTGAACTGACCCTTTAAATTATCCCCACTACACCTCTGTGTTTTACGAATCAAAGGTCCATTGACTTTCAGAGTGTACCTCCCTGATTAATCTTAACAACATTGCGGGCGGATAGGGAAGCTTCAGTATCTTCCAGTTAGGCTCAGCGCTCACTGTCTACTGATTTCTTTTCAAACTACTTGATTGCTCCTGTTGGATTATCTGGTGGACGCGCGACCGCATGAGCGCCACTGTGTGAACCTGTGTGCACATTGTGCATGCAAGTGTGTGTTTTAATTAAAGTTTGAGGGGGGAATGGGAAAAGTTTAATTTAGCAAAGGCAGGGTGAAAAATTGTCTCGTTTTCTTGTCTTCATGTCTGTGTCGTTTCTTATCTTCCTCTAAGCTCGGCCACTGCGCAGGTTATCTCTAAATTACCAACAGAACTCATTTATTCTTCAATTGAATTAGGTCCTGGAAAGGAGGCCTGCACAACCATCTCTCCTTTATAAAACAGCGGCTATCCACAGCTCCAATGATTAGACCGCAGCATGACCTAGATCAAACACCTCAATCAGACACCACAGCTTGGTCTCTCTTCCTCTCTCTTTGTCTCTCTTGCGGTCCTCTCAGTCTTCCTCTAGACAACAGTGACATCACATTTCTGACCACTACTCCAGGTCACAATACCCAGTATCACAGAAATGTTTTTTTTCCTCTCATTGTTCTCATGCATTCATGGAAACAAACATTATGTTCTGTTACAGTGAGAATTAAAAAAGTGACAACAACAACAAAAAAATACTCCACACTGAAGGCAGCAAATAATTGAAAAGTAAGCTCTCTATTTACAAAATCCAAACAGCAAATCTTAATTTCATTGCAATCAGCTGCTCAGCAGTTGTTTTTTTTACAGATGTTCATGCACATTACATCTTGGTTAAAAAGAATAATGTGTGACCAATCCAAGCTCTAACTGTCAGCCATGAGATTTATCTTTGTATTCTAGAGGCCAAATATAATCTTGCTTTGCATTAAAAGGTAACCAGACTGAAAGATAAATCACTGTTTATCCTCTTAAACCTCTACAGTGTGATGGAATCTCGCATATTCCTATCATACAGCAGCAGATTAAAGATGAATGAGTTTTGTCCCTCCACAACTTCTCCTACCTTAACATTCACACTCCCCTGCTTCCATTTATGTATTTATATTTTGGACCAAAGCAACTAACCTGGCCTTCACATTTTAACATCATACAGTTTATACAGTGCAGATTTTTTTTATCTCTGTATGTTTACACACTGCAAAGGAGCCAACACAAGGAGCTTGAGTGAACTTTTCCAACCGTACTTCCGTGTGACAGTTACTTTAAAAAAGAAAGAAAATAGTGTGAGGAGAACTAGATACGAGTGAGAATACAGTGAATATAGTTTGAATTGTGCTTGCTGTATTTCGAGTTCAGAAAAGAAATCCAAATGGCAGCAAACAATCAGTGAAAGCCGAGGTAGACAGACGGAGATTGGCTGACTGAGGCAACTGAGACATTTCCCTTTGTTTGCGCCCTTCGTTTACACCGAAATGGAGAATCAGCCTCTGAAAATGAGTCTTTCCAAAAACTCCGGCCAGAGTAACCATCTTTGAAATCTTTATTTGAATGTAAACTGAGACAAACGGAGGTTTAGGCAGCCGAGGAGGTGAGGAAGAGAAGAGAGAGGAAGTGATTCGTTGCTGTTGGTTTTCAGGATTCTGATTGGTTAACGTGACCTTGCATGCAGCCTTCAGGTTTGGCATGCTCCTGACGGTATTGACAGCATATATAGGGGTACATGTGACCCAACACTTTTCTGAAAACTAACAGCTGTGCACAATGTGATTTTTTTAACACTTGTGTTGACACTCTTTATCAATATTTTTAATTTTTCTTACGTTTTTGTAAATTTTTTTCAAAACTTTTGATGCTTTTTTTCAACGTTTGTCACTTTTTTTGACGTTTTCAACACTACATAACACTAACTTGTTAACTTTAGAATTAATGGTCATTAAACCTCATTTATAGGTTTGAACACCTAATGTTTGAGTTAGAAAATAAGGAATTATTTGGACTAAAATTAAAGGACAGGATGTTGATGGATAATCACAGACTGGAACATGTCAACTTTTACTCCATACTATTTCAAAAACACTTCAATTTTTTTTCAAATAAATACAAGATTGAATAAGACACCCCAAAATTAATGAAAGTAGTGATTTGTACTGCCAAAGAGCGTTCAATCATGTTACTTTGGGTAACTACAATTGGGTAGTTAAAAAGAACATTGATATAGGAAAACAGGTAAATTTGACCCGAGGACAACATGAGGGTTAAAATGAGAGGTTGAACTGTCCACTCATGAAAATAGCCTGAAACTGCAGTGTAGTGGGTAGTCCAACCAGGTGAGATCAATATCCCCTAACGACCTTCAGCTACATCCTCCAGGCTTCTGCAGCTTTTAGTTAGCTTATCTGAGCTGTGTTGTGTTTCAGTAAGTGGAAACTAGCAAGAACATAATAGTATCTTCTCTTAGCTCTGGAATGTTATCTGGTGAAGTACAGTTTATTGGTGCTTAAGTGATTCATTGTGGCTGCTAGACGGGCAGACAAAATGAATAAGTCAATTCAGTATATAATAATTTGCTGCATTTTCGCTTTTTTAAAGATTTCAGGCAATATATCCCCCCCCCACCCCTCTAAATTTAAATGTTACTTTGTCCCACTGAAAAATATGCAGCCTTCAAGTGCGCTTGGAAACATGCAAATCTATAAGCAATCTGAAGGACAACAGTTACTGGGATATAAAGTCTATTTTGCAACATTGGGGGGATAAGCTCTGGAGCTCATGGCTCTCAGATGGATGACAACATGTAAGCCACATGGTTCCTAAAAAAAAAAAAACATACCAAAACAAGTGTGATGTTTTGAATATGCAGACATTTTGTAAGATTAAAAGGGAATAATAATTTCCTTTTACATAAATATAAACATGTGCACCATACATTGATGCATGAATATTCACCAGAATGCAGGAAATGAAGGGTTTGACGCTAAAACAATTCTGGGGGCCGATCCTCAGACCCCCCTGGTTATAATGTGTTCGTCCCAATGTTGAAGCAAAACCTACGCCCAAGGTTGTCAACATAACAACTAACAGCAAACGCCATTTTCTCTTGAACTGGTGAAATGACCATTGCGAACAATTATGTCCATTCTACTTTCATTCTTTTTCCAGCTTGGTCTCACAGAATTCCTTGAAATGGTATCACAGATTGTGTGAAAAGTCTGCGTGGCCACCACGGGAAACAATGCCAGTGTAAAGTCAAAGAGAAGATGACGTAGCATTAGGAGCAACTATAGAAGCGAGTAGTATGAAAATCTGCATAAGGAGGTTGGTTGGGGGGTTGGGGGGTACAAACATCACAGGACTTTCACCCAGGAGACTGGGGATAGTGTCCCGCGTGAACTGTTTCTTAAAGTCACTTTCTACTTTTCTTAGACCCATCTGTGCCGTTCTTCCCGTGTGTCTCAGAACCGTAAGACCACCCATGACCTTTCCTTAGCTTAAAGGCCCCATGGTGAGAACATTTCACTTTATGAGGTTTTTTAACATTAATATGAGTTCCCCCAGCCTGCCTATGGTCCCCCAGTGGCGAGAAACCGCCATAGATGTAAACCGAGCCCTGGGTATCCTGCTCTGCCTTTGACAAAATGAAAGCTCAGATGGGCCGGTTTGGAATCTTGCTCCTTATGAGGTCATAAGGGGCCAGGTTACCTCCCCTTTTATCTGGTTTGCCCGCCCAGTAGAGAGAGATCACGGCTTTCAAACGGACAAAGTAGCCTCCACCTTGTCCCCCTCACCCTCTCCCCTCCTCAAAAGCTACAGACTCAGAAATGGCACACACTAAGGAAAGCTCATTTTGAGACTGGCTCTAGTGCCTGCAAGTCTACACCAAGGCTGAATTTTGGGAAGGAGACTTCAGATACAGTATTAGGGGACCACTAAGGCCTATATAAAAGAGACTTCAGATACAGTATTAGGGGACCACTAAGGTCTATATAAAAGAGACTCCAGATACAGTATTAGGGGACCACTAAGGCCTATATAAAAGCATCCAAAGAGCAACCATGTCATTGAACCTCTAAGGGGCCTTCCCGGGCCTATCATGGAATTCTTTGTGATTCTGTAAAACTGCCACAGATTTTGAGTGAGAGGTCATTTCACAGAATTCTTTGAGCTCAGGTTATCTATTTCTTTGGGTGAGACAATCACAACGAGCTAAAAGAGGGTACAAAAAGTTCCAGAGCTGCAACATTGAGAGAGTATTCTCTGTGGGATCATAACGCAAGCAATCCTTCTCTCACTACCCTCGGTCATTCATTGCTAATATAAAAAGATTGGTTCTTCTTCCCATATAATTATACCTTAATGGAGCTTTAATGTATGTTGGCCAGAAAAAAACTGTGGTCATTTGGCTCCGCCCAGTGTGGTTTAGCCCAACCAATGAGATATTTTGCTCCATGTGCGAAATGTTGGTATAATCAAACCCTCACTTGGTTGGTTGTTCTGAATACAGCATATATTGCTTTACAAATATTGCTTTAGATTTATCCCTACAGTGTCTATTGCCTGAGAGACCTCTCGTCTTTGATGATTGCCTCTCTCCCTTCCTCGCCCCTCTCCCTCTGCTTCTACATCTGCTTTCATTTTTCTCTGTGTGTATGACAAACAGAGAAGAAATTCCAAACTGTGGTCGTTCTAAGCCAGCAGCCCCTCCCCCAGCTTTCTCTTGGCAGGATGGCTCGTGTCTCACATTTAATCATGAATGCTTTGCCAGGCAGCTGGGCCTGGGGGAGATTCAGTGGGGGAACAGGAGAAACCTGATCCGGCGAGGTAGGCAGCGTACAGTTAAACCTCTCCATGAAGACCCAGGAGCCAGACCATAACAGCACCCTCATGATAGGTTGAACAGAAAAAAAACATTGTGCGACTTGTTTTTGGTCAGTGGAATCAAATCAGAAGAAAGTGCCAGAAAAACAAGAACATTTTAGAAAAGCATCGGGAGCACTTTCATGGTAAATTAATTGAACAGATGGAAAAGGGAAACGTCATTCGCTGTACATTCTGTCCCCTTGTCCCCCCGTTTTTTCTCTGCAAAGAATATGACTCTTGTCTACTGAATGAAAATACAAACATTGCCAAGACATGTGTGATCTATTAAGACGACCAAATTTAAAGCTCCACCAGTGGCCAGCCCCACATCACAGTGTCCAACATTCTCACTCGCATCCATCCTGTATAATTGCTTCCTCCAAGAGAATGCTTCAAGGGAATAGATAATTGAGTGGCACATGAACCTAATCATTTCTGCAGAGTCTCTCGAGGCCATTGGGAGGGACGAACTCTTTATCTCCCAAGTCTCAAAGGAGAACCTTTCCCTTAATCTCAATCTGGATTCAAAGAGAAGGGCCTTATAATGGTGGCCACCAATCTTCGTCTTTTTATCCCATCAAGTATTTCTCCCCGACTATTGAAAACATGGAAGTTAATGAGGAAATGTTTTTGAAGGTTGAATATTGCCCTTCATTGACATCCTGGCAGTCGCTGATGCCACTGAAAAATCCAAATGTAGTCAACCGCGATTAATGCACACATTGAGCTGAGTTGTGATTGGCTGAGACACCTGTCAGTCATGCCCCGAAGCACATTCCTCTACAAGCCTTAATATCGCCTCAATTCACCACAAGGCACACATCATGTGCTAACTTCTGATGGCAAACATTGATTCACATTGACGTTTTGGGAAATAAGTTTCATCCATTTGAGAAATCAGTGGAGTCAGAGATGGGTTTTTAGAAGCAGAATTGGTGAACTAGGGCATTTCCACTTTACTTTTTGACATTATTTCTTGGCTGGGGCCTGGGTGGTTGCCTGGAAACAGCTCAGGGCTAAGATATAGTCACATTATTCTATAACCTTTTTTTTTTTACACATTAAATGAGCACGGTATCGATGTGTTAAATACTGAACTGTAGAAGTGCTGGTAGGCGGATTCTCTAACTACTGGACTACTGTTTCCCTCTGTTACTAGTCTTTGTGCTATGCTAAGCTAACCAGCTGCTGCATGTAGCCGTGTATGTAACAAACAGATGTGACAGAGGTGTCAGTTTTCTCCGTCAGAAAGCCTATAAGCATATTTCCCCCAAAAACACCTAACTATTCCTTTAAATGTTGCACAACATTACCATTGAACATACGGTTGTTTTGACTGATACTAAAGTTAATATTTTGCGGTACTTTAGAGATTGTAAGAACATTTATGATATTTTCTGTTTGGATATATGATATATGTGTAAGATTTCAAGAGCAACCAGAGAAGTCATTGCATGTTCCAGTAATGTGTTTTATTTTACAAAGTTTGAGCCATGTTTTTCTGCAGGGGTAGGGGTGAGGGACAGGGGATGTTTATGGGTCAGTATCAGGTCAACGGTAGAGTCCACATAGACGACGGTATATAGCATCTTAAAGCTGGGAATCTGAGGATAAATGTGACCTGCTGATCAGTACTGTGCATATAGTAATTGATCAGAAATATAAAGAAATTAAAACAATTGATTCATTTATCTAAATAAATGGTGACAGTGTATACAGGCTTAGTACATTATCGTATGGGTTTATGACAAGTTCTTTATGAAGGAAATTTCCTATGTTCCTATGTTCACTTATGTCTCATAAATTGTTGCAGTAGTTTTTAACACTCAAAAATGAATACCAAGAAATAGAAAGATCTGTTCTGCAACTTGGTATGAAAAAAATTTCGAATTTGGAGATTTTCCGAAACCATAGACCCTCTAAATGCCCCATGTCTCTTGTTTGTTGTTGCAAAATTTCATGAATCTTTGATTATACTACAGGTCACAACATGTCCTTTTATACAGTTCAGGCTCATTAAAAGTAAAAGCCTATTACATCCTCACACAGGAATACAATTGATGTCATTTAATCCACAAGAGTCTGAGCTTTAACAAGGTCTAGCCTAACTTTGGTGTATTATTTAGCCACCTTCCTGACAACCTAGTCATTGGAATCCTTGGATCTAGTTTTACATGATCCGGTCTGAGCCTGCTACAGCCTCAGAAAGACAACAATTTGCCTGTCAGATTGCCACGGTTACGGCTCTGTGACAGCTTCCAAATGGACACACAACAAAAAGGTTTCCTGTAGAAAAAAACAAAACACACATTTGCAAATTACAGCTTATTTTGTCAAATGCTGTCTGATTGTAAAGTCAAATGCAAGGTTTGTGTTGCCTGTTCTTATTTGTTCTGAACACTCTGCAGATACCAGCCCCATTTTCTTCTATTATTATTATTTAAACCTATCACCATGTGGTCCGTACAACTATCCAAATCAAGCCTTATCCAGTGACAGTAATAACCATTGCTGGGTTCAATGTTTGCCTGTCGTGACTCATTAGAAACATCTGTAGTGGGCATGTCATTACCCACTCCTACACCACACAGCTGACAAAACTGTTCCACGGCAGACCTCAGAACAGACACTGTGTGGGAGCCATGTTGGTACGTGCTGGCAGAGGATAGGAACACCACATCATTTTTAATATTTTTTATTTTTTTTTCTACTTTCATACAATTTCACCGATTGAAACCTATGCAAAAGTATCCGAGAAAGACTGAGTCTGAACCCTATTTATATATGACGACCACTGCGCATGAGACACAGGCTGTCGTCATTATGAGGGCCGGGGGTAAAAACAGTGAAAACCATTACACGGAGAATTAAAATTTGAAACTCAAATTTTCTTTTTTTTAAGACCTGAGAAAGATATAAGCGTGTGGTTGATCGAACACGTCTGAAAGAAAATGCAGAGGGAAGAATCAATAACTTCATGTAAGAAAGGTGATTAATTCACAGAGCATGAAAGCTCTTACCAATGTTTTCTGTAAAGTGCTACTTGGAGTGTTTTTCACCAGCATCCCTAGAGCCACATCATACTGAAAAGTCTTTTTTAAAGGCGTACTTGCAAATGAAGACATTTTGTACAGTTCTGCAAAAATGACAAGGAGCCACTCTCAAGATAAGATTGTGCATAAAGTCGCAACAAAAAACAGCTGTTCAAAAACAACTGAATAGGTACATTGTTGAGATAAATGGAAAGTAATTCACAAAGTTCAATCTCTGTGTTTAAAGAAAGTAGTTTTCTGTTGCTGTGGGCAAGTTTCAGAGATAAACTATTCAATATGAGTGTCTGAAAAGGCAGCAGTACTGTTAGCTCTGCTGGGTCCTGGAGTACTGTTGCAAATGCTCTGGCTTCAGTGTGCTACTCAGAGAAATGGTATAGGCTTGTTAGAATAATGTCATATTTCCTTCTTAACCTAAAACAAACATGCACTGTTCCCAAAGATCCTCACCCACAAAATGCTGCACACAATCATAATTTCACCAGAATCCCTCTTTGGTTTCAGTTTCCCCTCCATCCACGGCTCTTTAAACAGAGCCTACACTATGTTTATCCTCCGTCTGGGCAGTTCCAGCCCGAAGAACACAGGCATTGACTGACAATTCCAGTAAATTAAGAATTACAAACTACTCCTTCCCCAGGTACTCGGGCACTCTTTTAAACAAGAAGTAAATGTGTTCACGTTAGCTCACCATGGAGCGTCTCATCGATCAGCCGCGAGTGTCTCCTCTGTTTTCTCTCTTTGTTCCAGCCGGTTGACATTCTACTAAATCTATCCGCACTCGGTTGCTGCATGGAAAAAAGATTACAACAAACAATCTGACATATTCCCAAAAAATGTCATGTCATGCTGATTAAACAGCTGAAATCAAAAAGCTTATTGTGCTGTTTACAATGAAAAATTATATAGGTCAGTTTGTTTATCTGTATTTTTTTTATTGCGGTGCTTCATCACAATCTTGGCTGTATTTTCATCAACTAGAAAATGCCAAAATAATCGGAGCTGCTCCTTTGGTTTTGTGGGAATCACTGTACCAGAACATGGTCTGTGGAAGATAATCATGAGAGAATATCAATAGAATACAAATGATGTCAAAGCCAAGGCGCGGTCCAATGGGGTCACGTCGTCCTGCCACATCCACTAGCCGTGATATCAACGTGAAGCACAGCCCCTCGTCTTTTACTGTGGCCCTTGCATCAGATTATAATGTACCCTGCAAACTTTCAATACCTTTGTCGCATCTGCTTTCTGCAGCAAGTGATGAATCCAATAGAGAAAGGTCCCATACTAACACAATAGATCACCTGATTGATGGCCATTCCTGAAAGAACTGCCAGAACAAAACAAGACCCTCTACTCCAATTCCCTTAGAGGCGATGAGTTTTGTCGGGTGTCAAAATGAACAAAAAAGAGAGGAGAAGCTGATTCATTCTTGCCTAGAAATAGATGACAGGGGAGGACTGCTACAACACGATCTGCAGCTCAGCCCTGCAAACATAAAAGATATCACCTGAGGGATGAACAGGCTCTTAATTATGAGGTACAGAAAATCATATCAAGCAGCTCTACAATCAAGTTGCTCAAAAACATTCTCTGAGCTGTCGTCATTCGAATGGGCACGTGTGCTCTGCTTTAAATCTTCGTCTTTTAGATAAATAATGGCATGTGATTACAGAGGATGGACACATTAACATGAGCAAATGTACAAAATTAAGCAATATAATACAATGAGACTGTAACAAATGACCAACAGCTCATGAAGCTCACATAGTTTGTGGAGACTGAATGGTAGGTGTTCATCCAAATACATCTGAATGCATTTGGATCAACACCTACCATTCAGCAATGGTACCATTCACCATTCTTAATCTCACCTTTTCTTAAATTCTACCACCATGATAGTTGCCACAATCTCCCAAAACCATCATATCGTTGCCGCGAAACCTTTAGAAAAAATCAGTTTCCCTCTCTGCTGCTGTCAGTCAGTTTTAGAGTCCAGGCTGTTGTCATTCACTGTTTATACTTGTACTTAAAGTATTGCATTACAGTGTAAAGTCTTAATACAAAGAAAGATACAAAAGAAGCACTTTATTTATCCCTCAATAGGGGACATTCAACTCCTTCACTGTATTATTGTTCCAATACACACATGTGGACTATACACATGCACAAACAGGACCAATAGGCATGCATGAATGGAGAGTTGATTGAGGAGCCAGAGTGTAGGGGCTGCCACGTAGGTGCCTTGCTCAAGGGCAGCCAACGGTACTTTGGTCCGTGTGGGACTCACACAGGTCACCCCCCCCCCCATTGGCTGAGTGACAACTAGTCTGCACAGGGAGGAGGTTGGAGTGGGTGGATGGATGGGTCAAACAGAGCAACCAGCAGACAGCTGTTGTGATAGAAAAGTCAACATTTACTCAGATTGACGTATTTTGCTTGTGTAACATACATATTAACCCGTACCTACGTTTGAACCCAAACCTAACCCTAATGTAAGTTACAAGACACATCTTTTACCTAAAAAACAATCAGTTTTCTTGCCTAAATCTAACCAAATACTGATTGCTCATAATGCACAAAGATTTCCCAATAACATTTTATAAAATCACACGTTTTATTGTGAAATTGCCCTTTTTTGCCCCATTTCTGATGATCTGTTCACTCCCAATTATCACAATCACAGCTCCAACACTAGAGCCACTTGCCTATTCTGAGACTTTCCTAAGAAGACGCCAAGACCAGGATTCATTTAAAAACCAAAAACTGGAATACCCTATTGGGAAAAAATGTCGATTGAATAGGAAATATGCCTCTGTAATCATACATCTAAGACATTTATGTGAAAGTACTGTGTCCTTCTTCCTGTCTTTCTGTTGTGTTTTTGTTCATCTGGTGTGGAACTTGTCTTTGTGAGCCCTGTAGGTATTTTCAGCCTGGCCTGCAGCTCTGTTCATGAGCTCTCACTGTAGCCTGTGTTGTCATTGTTTTATGACCTGAATAAAGCGCCATGATTTTTTAGTTAAATTAAAACATGTCACGCAGGCTTTGGTGAATACGTTTCAAGTGTTAAGGACTAAATTAGTTGGTCAGGTAGCCAGAAGCACCTTTTGGAAGAGCCGGGCAATCTGCCAAATTCATTCAAAAACCAAAAACACAACATAAGTAAAGATGCAAAATTCTGGTCATCTCAAATTTGATGCTTTTTGACTTCCTTTTCTGATGAATATTACTAACGGACTGGTTATTTTTTATTTAAGGGGCTAGACTTTAGACTTGACCCTCCCGTCGCCAGCAATACATTTTTCAATTTTCTATGACTCTCCAAAATGATTGGGAAAAAACAATTTATTTATTGTCATTTATTAACTTGACAACAATTTATTGATGCCTTCTGTACTGCTACTTCAAATACTAAGTTACTCCTCTAGTAAAACTGATTTCACATGAAATAAAACAACAAAACATTGAGTCCATTCAACAAAAAACACTGGGTAATGACAAATTCAACACACTAACTGGTTGCTATGGACTCGTCACTAGGCTTCCTCAGTCATAGTATATTAGCATAGGGAAAGCTGCCAATGCTGAACATTATCCAAAATTCCATTTTACAGACGAGCGTCAATTTGGGAGCTTCCGTGCTACCACTCCTTCCTTCTCAAATGTCTTGAAAAGGATGCAGTTTTTTCAATTTTCAATTTCAAATCACAGCTGATTTCTCTTTTCTCCAAGGGTGCTCACGGGCGCACGCCCTTCGGAGCTTTAGGAAATGAACAGCGGCCGGCACAACACACAACCACCTATTAACTCGATGGTTATGCTGTAAAGTAGGCTCAACTCAACTCAGGACAGCGCCATTTCTCACATATACAGATAGCACCGGAGATGAGAAGATGAACTGACACGTAACCGCGATCAGCGCTCACGCGCTTCACTTAGCACCAATTGCTATGTAGCGTACAAGCAGTCTGGCACACGTGGATGCTCAGTATTTTGCATGCCATAAAAATAATATTAATATACCATTACATTCCATCTTCATGTCAGTGACAATACTTTGGTATCAGCAGGTGGCGCAGTCAGCCCCAAGGTTGCATTTCCGAAGAAAGCTCCAAAGTCGTGTTGCTGTCATGTGGCCAATTTTGTTGGGTCAGACCCAGAGATGGGGGGCCAAGACTGAGAGCTACATGGCAATGTATAGACCAAACAAGCCTCTTTGAAATTCTGCTGTTTAAATGAATGCAAACGATTTCCAATCTGGACATGGGTTAATCCCGTATTATTTGGGTTTTCGAGGCATTCTTTGGGCATGTATACAGCGCATTCTGAATTTGTTTCTAAATCAGGGTTTTTACTACAGTATATGACAGTTTACGGCCTCTTGCCTGTTGGTTTATTCAATGGAAGTGCAGAGACAAGGTAAAGTGAATGCTTTGCTTCCTAATACAAAAATTGTATTCCGGTCAGCTCTGTGCGTTGCTACGGTTGTTGGACAAAAACCAACAAGCCAACAGTTTGCAGGGCTTTGGTAGAGTTGCACGGCCAAAAGAAAGAAGGATAAACACGCTATCTACATTATGAAAGACTTGGGTATCAACAGGCTTCTGGACATGCGCAAACATCGCAATGGCAACCTTTTCAAGATGGTGGAGTCAAACAGGGAGGCTGTGTTCGCACGCTCCTTGTTAATAAAAATCCTGTTTTGCACAGCTGCATCTAAATAGGAATTTGTGGAAAAAAGGCAAAACCTGGAATATTATGTGCGCTGTTGTGTTGCTCACCCTGGTAATGCTCATATTAGCAGCTCTTTACTTTTGTCAGGTGACCTTCTGCTGGCTCACATGCAAGAGGCTCTATAATGGAGGTACTTGGTTGAATAGCTTGACCTTTGAGCTAGCTAAAAGCATGTGAAGTGTTTGGGGAAACAAGGCTATAAGTACGCAGGTCTAAGGATGGGTTTGACTTGTGTCAATCATGACAACTGAGTAATGGTGATTATGTGTCCAAACAGCAGGTTACAGGCCTGTCTGTGGTCATCTGGACAGCATTTACCATGTTATCTGCTGTCTCAAAAACAGCAGTGGAATGTAACTAAGTACATATACTCAAGTACTGTACTTAAGTACGCTTGTATTTTACTTGAGTCTTTCTTTTCATATCATTTCAGAGAGAAATATTCTACTTTTAACTCCACCACATTCAACTGACAGCTTAAGTTATTTTACACATTAAGATATGTGCCCACAAAACCCATGCATTAAAAATGTAATTTAATGTAATAATAACATTTGTTACTATAAATGAAACTGGACAACAATATAATGGCCTACATATAAAATCCAGCTGAAAAAATTAGACCATTAAACACACATCTGCTTGGGTCCTTTACACTTTCTAAAATGGGTGAATTTCTTCTGAATTGAGTACTTTTATTATTAATACTTGAAGTACATGTTCCGGATGATACTTACATACTTACTTAAGAACATTTTCAATGCAGGACTTTCTTAACAGAGTATTTTTACAGTGTAATTTAACTTAAGTAAAGGATCTCTCCAGTGTGCTATTAGTACTTTAACTTAAGTAAAGTATCTTTACAGTGTGCTATTAGTACTTTAAACTAAGTAAAGGATCTTTACAGTGTGCTATTAGTACTTTTACTTAAGTAAAGGATCTGAATACTTTTTCCACCATTGCTTATTAATGCCAACACCAATCCCTTTGAGAATTATTTAAAAGAAAAATAATTTAACAACTCATTATTAGACCTTGCCTTTTCTTCAGAGCATACACAAACACATTTTCATCAGAGCACACACACACACACGCACACGCACAGACACACTTTCACTGTAAGTACTAAAAAACCTAACTGTATCCTTCATTACAAAGATAGAAAACCAATACCACTTCCCCTGTTTTTTTGCACTACAACATGTAACACAGCCGACACTACAACACCTAAAATGAATTGTAATATAACATCGCTCCCAAGTGCTGAAACATCATTTAACAACACTAGATGTAACTGAACTCCTTTCCTTTACATCCCACAACACCATGTTTATTGCTGCCCTGGAGGGTTTTGTTTTTATGTATCAGTATGTGGTGCATGATGTGTACAGCTGATGCAGCGTTGTATGCTGTAGCACATGTTTTGTTGTTTTTGTGCCTGTGGGGACTAATAAAGTTTATTGGCCCTAACCGTTTTTACTCTATTTGCTGGACGTTACAATCTAGACCACTTTGCGCTGTTTTTCCTGTTTATCTAGTCAGTGGGATGGGTAGTCTCAGCGATGGAATAGATAAAAAGCTTTGAAGGAATAGTTATTGGGAGAAATATACTTATTGGCCTTGTTGCTAAAAGAGTGGTACCAATCTTCTCATCTGACTATAGTCGAGAAAGCAAATATTAGACTATCAACTTCCTCCACAGGGCTGCGGAAGAGGGTCTGGCTAGTCCACACGGCATTCTGAGATGGGAGAAAAACGTGCACTGGTTTATTGGCATTTCTTTAAACCAATCACAATCGTCTTGGGCGGTGCTAATCGCCAGGCCAAGTTATGGCGCCTTTACAAAATAGTCTCGGGAAGGAACTTGTTTGGGTGAAACGTGTACGTTTAAAAGTAGTTCTAGTCGTGCAACAGAAACTCTGATTGGACAGATAGTCTAGCTAGCTGTGTGGATTTACCCTGCAGAGATCTGAGACCAGGTAACCATAGTCCTCAGAAATCCACCGGAGATCAGAACGCCAACACAAAGGAAGCGGAATGTGAAGGACATCCAAAATGAGGGATATCCAACGGCATTTCTGGCAACACGAAGCAATCCTGTAAGCAGAATGTCGTCGACATAGGCTAAGTAATATTACTTAGCAGGTACAACTTTTGTTTCTGTAATGATGAGAGTCAAAATGATCATTGTTCTAATACAAACTAAACTGCAGTTTAACTTCCATTTTCTTTGCTTATGTTTTATCCAAACCCTGATGGTACATTGTGTAATATTCTGCCCGCCACTGGGACCCTGCAGGTGAAACATTGTGTTTAGAAAGATGTCCTCTGAGGACAGCACTCTGAGAGCGCTTGGCCTGCTCATCAGTCAATTGTGATTCGGACATCAAAAAAGAAAAATCGAGGCCACGTGAATTGTGTTTCAAAGTACTTTAATGCACTTCAGCCAGCTGATAGATGTTTTTTTTGGGGGGCTGTATTTTAGATTTCTTTTTCCCCGTGGCATGAGCACATGTAGTGCTGCAGTGTGAAGCCCCAGGGTCGCTCACAAGAAAACATCTTTCAACACTTCTCCATTGCAACGGTAGAGACGGCACACACACAGCTATGCGCTGTGTACACCAAAACCTCTTTGTGAATAACTGAAGGTCTCACATACTCACAAATTCACATACAAATATTTACAGGGAGGGTATGAGCTGACACTTACTTTCTTCTGAAGAATATCTTTACTATTAGAGCCAGAACAACAAAAATACAGGACAAATAAATGACGTGTGAAGCAACTGGATCCCCTGACTGTGTGCAATGCTTGTGGTGGTGCTGTTTAATTTGAGGTTTAAAGTGGAGCTTTATTGTTTTGTCAAGACTCATATTGTGCCAAGTTACTCATGAAGCAATAAGCCAGGCACCCACTTGCCCGGGCTGAATACCTTCTCTTTAAACAGGAAGCTTTTACCCAATAAGGCTATTCATTGAAAGAACGGACGTGATAAATAAACACCTGTGTATCAAGTTTTCTTTTGATAAGATGTGTCGTGGCAGGAAGTCCAACTGTTGATACCCAGGCATGTAATGTGTGACTCAATCCTCGCAATGTATAAGTCAACACATGAAATGTAATTCCAAACATTTCCAAATACGATTCTATTGAGAAATAGAACAGTGGCCGCCTGCTTTTTCAACTGCTATTGTTCTGGAAGTGATTTTTCCCCGTTCAATATCTCTATTGACAATGCGGATATAAAGAGTTTTAGGTCTGGGACCAAGCCAACCAGCTATAAGATGAATTGTGACCATAAAACATTTGATTCAGCGCAACAACAACATTCTTTTTGGAAAATGTAAAAAATAAGGCAAAGGTACAAGACTGTGCAAAAGGGTCATAGACTTCAGTGGTGGGTTGGGTGAATATTTCCATGATAACAGCGAGCTCCACCAATCAGAAATATCTCATGTACTTCTCTTCTCTGTTCTCTGTAGTACTTCTCTTTCACTTATTAAGCATGTTTTTCTGAGGTTGATATCACACAGATATCTAGCTTCTGCAGCAATATTAGAGATTTGACGAGGGGTCTTCAATGGGTTTTAAGCCAAGGAGACCTGAGCTGAAAGAAAGATGGAGCAGGGAGCCCCTACTACATATTTTATAAAATTGAGTTACGCATTGAACTGGGCCTACGTGTTGGGTGGCCCAAAGCCTTTATACATACCTTTTAGTGTGTAGAATACAAATATATATTAAAATTGAAGAATAATTGTTGGCGTGATTTTATGAATCATGTTTTAATGTTAAACATAAATGTGGCTGAGTGAATCCTTAGTATGAACTCTGTGGATGGCTACCTTAGTGACAGCATTACCTATATATAGGCAAGAAAGCCCATCATCGGGGGGGATTTACATTTGCTAATAATACGTTGGATTCATATTAAGACTTTTGTAATTCTGGAAAAAACTTTCATGAATTAACAATTATTTGGAGGCCCCCCTAAATTGCCTCTGAGGACCCCCTAGGGTCCGTGGACCCCATTTTGAAGATCCCAGGTTTAGAAATCAGGTATGATTGTCATTATCCCAATGGAGATAATAAACATGATTTCTTTGATTCCAGAACCACACTGTTGAGCTCTATCATGCATGTGTAGACTACTGTAATTACACAAGCTATGTCATGTCATGGATGGTAAATCAAACGGGTGGAATAGAAGCCTTGCGGAAAGTGTTGGATAAACTACAGATTAAAACAAGTCAATCATGATCCTCGTAAATCCACCGGAGTTTCGAATGCCAACACAAAAAAAAAAAAAAGTTACTGGACATCCGGCCTAAACGAGGGACATCCACCGGAATTTCCGGCGGCAATGGAGCAACCGCTGAAGTGGAAGGTCGTGCATTTAAATAAATTAGGAATGAACAACCTAAATAATACTTAGCATCCTGGTTGTCTAAAAATGTCATGGCAAGCGTACAACAGCAATAAAAGCGATGATTGAGTACACAGTGGGTGGCTAATGCAAAGCAAATGCCGCAAAATGCACATTCCAAATATAAAATAGGTATCAACAAGTTGTAAAAGTAATTAGAAAAGCCTCCAAACGCTACAGCTTCTGCCAACTTCTCTGAAAAACAAGATGACAAAGTTCTTTGGAAAAACAGGCCCGAGTAATTATCTTTTTTGCCTTCATCATTGTCAGGGAGAGACAGACATAAATAAACATGTCATCAGTCATAGCGAGCATTCATTTATGTTAATACATTTCCTACTTTGATTAGCAAATTAAAGCAAAAGATGTGTTAAAATCAATCAGGAAACATATATTTACTTAAGTACAGTATGTGCCTGGTTATGATTAATGTTTCCAAATAGTCATTCCTCCTTAACCCAGTTTGGTTACTGACACAGTAGCAGAACTCCTGCAACGTAGATGATGAAGTTTGGTAAAAAGTATGTGGTAGGCTGAAACAAATCATATTCTTTTTCAAAGCAAAGGCAGAGATTCATGAAGTAAGCTTTGTCTGTGATTGGACCGTATGCTAATCTGTGATTTGGTCCCAATCCCAAATTCAACAAGGACGTTTTTTGCAAAGGTGCTTCCATTATCTCACAGATTCTACAGTCTGCTCATAATGATAAGGGATGTTGACTAGGCACAAAGAAAAAAAATTAAATGCAATATTCCCACAGACTCCGCTTGTTTTTCTGTTAAATACAGACATGATGTTGGGACCCAGGGCTTCAGCCTCCAATGTCGAAGAAAAGACACCTGTGACCTGCTTTCTAAAAAAAGAGTGATGCAAACAAGCCAGGCACACATTACAGACCCCATACACCATACCAGGCGAGTAGACCCAGGGCCCTATCTTTTACCCAGCGTGGCACAAAGCCAGACGCAAGTGTCTTTGCTAGTTTAAGACTGACACACTTGTCAATTTCCCTTCCAGCGCCCACATTGTTTGAACAGCAAAAGCACCTGCGCCCATCTGTGCGCCCTGGTCTTACAGGGTAGTGTGTTCAGGTGCATTCTGGGCGCATTGCTATCTTGAGGCAGCGGGACGTTATCGCGCCATTGACTAACAAAAACCTGGTCTGAAATCAATAATGCTGCATTTTAGTGTTATAATAACAGCACATTAGTAAAATGTGCCTTTGCTTGTGCACAGCGTGCGTGTACTATGCTTGTTATACACACAAAGGGATGCACAGCAGCACACACACAATTCAAAACATTAGACATAAAAAATTACATGTGAAGTGATATTATGATATATATGCCGTTAAACTACTTATCAACTACAATAATACTTTATAAGTGCATTTTTCTGATGATACTAACACAATTTTACTTAAGTATCATTTTAAAATGCAGAACTTTCACTTGTGACAGAGTCATTTTGCAGTGTTATATTAGTAATGGGTCTGAATACTTCTTCCACCACTGTTTGTTACCTAAACTCAAGCAGACCTCAACCATGAACCAGCACATTAGAAAATGACAATATGAGTTTTTTTTCTATAAAGGCATGTTGGTTGTTTTGGACAACAAAGAAAAGAATTGTGTGTGAGGACTTGTTTCACCAAGATTGAGCCTCAGTGAACTGTGCAACAACTTTCTGTCGCTCTGTTTAATACTGTAAATAGCCTACATATCTTAGCAACCCAGAACATTTAAAAAAAATGAGGTTGTCTGATCACTTGGTATGTTATTTTGATGTTTTATGGAGAAATGCATCGTTCAGACATCTAAAATTGATCTGTTGCATAGGCCTTCCTTCTCGAATGGAGCAATAAATACCACTGACACACTCACAGAACAAAGCGATATCAGCTCTGCTGATGTGGGCTCCCCGACTGACCTGCAGGTTTGGGTATTGAAAACCTGCTGCTAGAGAAATCCAATCGTCCCTAGGCAACTAATTGGTTGCGACTTGTCATGGCAACCGGCCATGAGACTTCAGGGGAATTAGTCCCGACTGGCTGTGTTGTGAGGATCAGTTGGTTTATTTGCACTTTTGCATGGATCAGCTTTTCAAAGATGGAGTTGCAAATAGCAGCACTGCATTGTAATCAATGGCTGCCTCTGCATATGCATTTGTAGCCAATTAGGAGATTTATTTTTGTTAGCAGTAATGTTGAACCTTCAAAGACTAGAGCTTGGGGTTCAAAGCCCAGAAGTCCGCAGCTACGTATTCCCTGAGACTTGAAGCGGTGTAAGACGTAGAACTTTGGACTCAATTAAGTATTCTCTGATGACCCCTGGTGCCCTGAGATAATTGAGTGGTAATGTCAGCCGCCACTGCAGCTACCTGTGTCCCTCCTGGCGTTTTATCAGATCCCACTGCTGCTTTTTCTCCACTGCCTCCACATCTCTGTCTGTCTATTCTCTGCTCTTTTATTAAAAACTAATCACATTTAAATTTAAATTGGCACAGTTCACTTTTTTTGGGCGAAGTGGAAGGGGGATGGGGGCTGGGGGGACTGACAGCCAGAGGTGACTACATTCATTTTGCACCTAACGTGCGAGATCTTGTGAAGTACACATAGCAATCTGTGGCGCATTGTAACAAAGAAACACAGAAGTACAAGCGAGGCAAGACATCTTATACTGATGGGTTCAGCTCTTTTTACGTTTTTTCTGCCATCAAAGTCAACCATTTAGTTTGGACTCTTTAGTATTGACTCATTTTGCTCTCTCGTTATTATGTATATATAATATTTCTCCCCAATGTCCAGTTTTATGTGGAAATTAAGGTCAATTATTTGGCATTTCAATTCAGATGTCAGGACAATTTTACATGAATTGTTTAGACTTGAAAATCTTGCCTAGTGCAGTTTTAAAGGTCCCATATTATAAAATGCAGATTTCCATGTCTTTTGTTGATGATAAAGTTTTAATCAAATTATAATGAAATAATGAATACCAATCGACAGACAAATGCACACAGCCCGTATTCAGGAATTGGGACTTTAAACAAGCTGGCGGAACTTCCATACGGTTGTGATGTCACAACTATATGTATGATGGGAGAAAGTGCCGCTCCAGTGACGTTACAGTCATTCCCCGATGACTAACCAATCAGAGCATACTGGGATTTTTAGGACAGGGTACTTAAAGAGACAGGCGCTAAAATGGATTGTTTCAGACAGAGGGAGGATCCGGGTACATTCAGATAGACAGCATGAGAAAATTAATGTACTTTTTGAACAATAAAGGCTCTGAACACCCGTCTTCCCAGGACTGTGTGGGTGTGTACCAACTGAGTGATTGACATCTTCCTGAGTTAGTTCTATTGCACCTGTTAGGGCAGGACAAATGACACCTTTATCATTCTTATTGGTAGAAAAGATTTGTGACCCAATAAAGTCCCATCTAAGCTCCAGCCCCCCTTCAACCTGAGTGGAGGTCTAGTCACTCAGAATAACTCAAATCACCTATGTGGCTGTTCAAAGGCTTTAAATCATGTAAATGTAATCATGTAATGTTCTAGTAGAACCCCAAAATACAAGTATGAACCTAAAAATGAGCATAATGTGGGACCTTAAAATGATATTCTACACTGTGGTAGTATTTGTTTTGAGTTGAGGACAGTCTCGCTGCTGTAACGAGTGGCCAGCACAGCCTGGGCCTGGCAGCTCCGCTGATGAGGATCGTTTCTGACAAAGGGTCATTGGTTCTGCATGACGACAGGCGGGCCTGTATGCGCTGATGGGCTGCCTCCTCTGGCACTGTTAGTCTAAATGTAGACTGGCACTGACACTAATGTACACTGATAAAGCTGTGAGAGTCAATAGTCGGGGGTAGAGAGTGTGGGGGCTGGGAGACAGTGGATTCTTAATTTACCCTATTTGTTCCATTTGTCAGGCGCTGGAACTCACATTGTGAATGTGGGTGGGAGAGCTCTCCTTGCAGTCAATGATTCTTTACAGGTGAAGGTTCATTTCGTGGCAAGTTTAATATCTGGGGGCCAGTGACATTTTAATTTCATTTGACATAATAATGCTGAGTGAGATTTGACTAACCCCGTGATGCATTTTCTCTCGCAGTGAGAGCGGAGGATTCGTGCATGATGATCGCCAAGGACACTGGCTGAGCTAAGGTTTAGCCTGAGGACAATTTGTCTTCATAGAATCATGTCAATACAGACCTAATTGGTCCTTCTGTTGAAGACAGGAATGTGGTGCTCATGAAATTGTGTTCCGGGGAGCATGTCGTTATGTTATTCGTCAACGTCATCTTTGGGCCATGTTTGAAAAATAATACAACCAGTAGGTAATCGGCAGATATAACTCCATATTTCCCCCCAATTCTACCAGTAGTATAAATATAAGTAAATGAAAACATGTCAATTTAAAACAAATGTTCATGCTAGTGAAATAAATAATCCGGGAGCAAAATTTCAAACATTTGTGATCGTGTTTTTACTAAAAGCAATGTTTTGAAATTGCACCAAAATATTCAAAATATGGAAAAAAGAAACCATCTGTACCTGTACTTTATTATTACTGGGTGTATAATTACAGTATATACACTACTGGTCAATGAAAGAAATGTCCATACCACTCCATTATTGACAGAATACCAGCTGATCTGAGTGGGGGGGCTGATCTTTAATGCAATATCTACATTGCTCATTGTCAGCAACCATTCATCCAATGTCCCAAAGGCACATTCTGTTTACTATTCTGATATCATTTTAAAAAACTAACTGAGGAAACATTGGAGAACCCTTTTGCAATTATGTAAGCACACAACATAATCTGAAAACTGCTACCCTGGTTAAAAAAACACCATGCAACTGATCTCAGCTGGTATTCTTTCTAATAATAATTGAGTGCAATGGAAAGTTTAGAAGGTTATTAGATGTCCTTGAAATCTGTCTTTCTTCTCCTGCAGCCACGCCCGGTTTCGGTTTAATTGAGGATCTCGGGGAGGATGTCAGTCACAATCTGTTTTATCATCCCGCTCCTTCAGGAATTCATACTCAAAGAGTTTTCTCGTTTTAGCTTGGAACAAGACAGGACCTTTCCTTTGTCAAAAATTGTTTTTTTGTTGTTGTTTTTTTTGCAATTACCACAAATTTTGTCACACGTGCTCACACTGAAATGAAAAAAATGTGTGGTTAAACAGTAATTCTAGCGTAACTGTGTGCTTTATAGGTCACTTAGGCTCAGTCAAGGAAGGGATGAAGGGCATGTGCTGTACACTAACTCCCTCAATGCCCATCGTAAACACACACACAGACACACTCGCACACACACACACAACTTCTTTGACGCTGGGTAAATGGTCACAGGGACAGAGTATTCCCAGCAGGACTTTGTAGATGAGGGTTGTCAGCACTTTTCTCACCAGAGGGTTTAGACCTTTCGTTCTGCTCTGGGATGGCTGAGTTTAATTGAAGAACGCTAATGCGCAGCTGGATAGCAGAGCTGCTCATGCCATGACTGGCTCTGAAAATGGGAGGGCGTGAAAACAGGACTGTTTTTGTGTGTGTGTGTGTGTGTGTGTGTGTGTGTGTGTGTCTACAGCAGCTACTGCAGGCGGCCCTCAAGATGCCAACAAATTTATTCATGAGATCTGAGCAGTTTGTTTATGAGCCGTCTCATTTACAAAATAATAGGCAATAATAATTTCAGCAGATTGATCCGGGGTTAATCCAAATAATTGGCAATTCATTATAAATTCGCATTTTTCTGGAAATAGAATTGACTTCTGTTCTGTCTATCTGTGGGGCGTAAACTGCATGCCCAATCGATCAGGTTATATGCCAAACATGTTTCATCAAACAAAGAAAAGAAACAATGTCTGGAAATATTCTGCACAATGGAAAACAAATTGGGAAACGTGAGAAGACTTCACGCATGATTGTGTCACATTTGAATGCTAAAGGAGGCTTCAAAAAGAATTTGTGGAAATAACAGCGTGTCAGGACGAGTCGGCATACAACATAAAAGCTTTTCCCGGGAACAAATCATCTATGGGTTGTTTTCATGAACAATCTTCTTTCAGTTTGGAGATGATCAATCTGCTTGAGTGTTAGATGTGTGCATCACAACTGTTTTCAATATTATGGACCAAATATCAAAGAAATGAGTTCAGTTCTGACAGATTCACAAAAGAGAAAAGCATTATTGAGCTATGTTTATGTTACTCGACTCTTTTTACATCACTATTATTCCATAATTGCTAAAAGGTTTTGAAATACATAGAATATGTGCCAGTTTTGGATGCTGTTGGGCTTGAATATTCTACCTTACGTGTTCTAAAAGTTGATTTGTGATGAGCCAGTCTGTATTTTAGGGTGATTTTCTTTGGAAAAACTGAGTTATTTCCATTGTCCTACTATTTTAGATGTCTTCAATAAGATATTTTATGTTTGTTTCACATACAGTTTCTTGCCGACACGTAGAGCAGCTCTTAATCCGTCTCAATCCTGTTTCAGGTTGGTCATTATGAAGATGGTGTTGGCACAACCCAAAGAGAGAGAGACAGTGATGTATGGTAAGGGTTAACACCCACCGGATTATCACATAACACTGAAGATTGTTTTTTAACAGCCTATAATCCAGATTTTATTCCAACTCTTAAGAGTTTGGAAAAACTATGGGCACTGTTGTTTTAAAGCGCCCATATTGTACTAACTTTCAGATTCACAATTTTATTTTGAGGTGGATACATGGTTTCATTTTCAAAAAACACCCTATTTTGTTGTACAGCACATTACTGCCAACCCTGTTTTCACCCTGTGTGTTTAGGTCTCTGTTTCAGCAACAGAGTGAGACATCTTACTTCTATACTATCTTTGTTGGGCATCACACATGCGCAACAGCTAGATAACATCTCTTTCTCCAACTTTAGTCAATCCAAGGCAGGATAAGCTGGGAGACTTCTTCTAGACGAGGGCCACTTGTGGAATACCTGCAGAACAGGGACAGGAAGTAGTTCTTTAGGAGATTATGGTCAACTAGTGTGTGTTGTAGCAGGGTTTTGCCAATGAGAACGAGCTAGCATGCTAGCATGCTATGGTTAGGCAACTCGTCTCAGTTAGTGACGTGGAAAGCCGTGCAGATTTTGAACAGCTCACCCAGAGACTGAAGGCACAGGACATTCAGAAACCGCATCTCACTCAAAACAGCATGGCTAGTTTTTATAGAAGTTTGTATGCGTTTGGAAGCACCAGAGACAAAAAATAACACCCTAAATCCCGGAAAAGGTTTTTGTGGAGACTAAAGTGTCTTTAGTATCAGACGAGGAGGGATGAGTGGAACAGGCCTGCTGCTACGTCCATGTAGACTGAACTCATGCATCCTGTTGTACTGTGAAAACACTTTGTAAGCAACCATGGGAACTTCCCATAGAGCTACAGAGCACGTTTGAGTTTGGGTCCTCCACAAGGCCAACGCAGGGTCAACACAATGCAGAGAAATGCTAAATGTCATGTTTGTGTATCATTTCATTCATTATCTTCCAAGCAGTCCATATGTAGTATAAAGGTGTTTCCTGGTTGTTGATTTCTTTGACTTTATTTTTTTGTTTTTCTTTGCATTTCTTGCACCACATTTGCAAATACAAATGATCACTTTCATCCCTAACTAAACTCATCTGTACGTTCCTCTGATCTTAACTATTAGTCAAAATAATACATCATTTCCGCTTTTGTGACTCAAATATTAGGTATAATTCTGTAATCATGAGGGTTATTGAACATGAATTCCAAAAAGTAGTGCACAACTAGTGGTAGTAAGGTGGTGGTAGTGAAAACTAAAAGAAAGTCTAAAAAGGGACAAAAATAGACATTTTTGTCCCTTTTTGACCTGGGAGGACAGAAAGTCTGCTGGCTGTCTATTGACATGGTTGGCCCAAAAAAATCTAAATTGATGGCAATTCAAACTAAACAATCAATCAAAATTTTAGCACACTCAAAATATTGCAATGTGTGTCAAAACAGAATTTGAAATTAAATATTGCCATGCTGCAGACGTAGGAAAACATCTTTGTTTAGTAAAGATCCTTGTAAAAAATCACACCACAACCGTTTCCATTTCAATGTTGTTGTTTTTTTGTGAAAATTGCAATATCAGTCAAAATAACTGCAATTATTTTATATTAATTGCTTTCAAAACTGTTCAGCCCTATTGGCAAATACCTAATTAGCTCTAAAACCTGGCAAAAACACTCCAGGCCAGGTGTCAGTATAAGTGTTCACACTTTACACTTGTGATCTACTCATTCACAATAGTGCTTGTTTGATGGGGAACATTCAGTCAGCTGCAGCATTTCGGAGCAAAAACAGCTGTTGAGAGCAGTTTAATGGAGGTGAAAAGCCCAAACCTCGGCTGGAGTTGTGAATTAACCTTTTTTTCTGAGTTAGTTTCCCTGGTTAGGTCATGGCAGGCTTATTACTCTAAATGATGTGCCTTGCGTTTCGGATGGCGCTCCAAGTGTGTCAACAGTCCAGATCCTACACAATCTGGACTGGGGTTTTAACATCTACATCTTATAACTTATAACTTATTCCCAGTTATAAATTGTTTTGTGATTTTTATTCAATCAGTCAGTGTATAGGTTATTACGTCAATAGCTAATACTTAATTATGAGCTACTGCACACAGTCTACCATAGTATCTCACCTTATCCTGGTCATTGTATTTCTGGGAGTTATTTTAATTTGTATTTTATGTATGTGTGATATATATGTGTGTATATGTGTGTGTTGTGTTCTAGTCTTGCTACTGGATGCCTAAAATCTCCTTCGGGAGGAATAAAGTATCTATCTTTCTATGTAACTTTAGTCAAGCTAATCATTTGCCTGAGAGACAAAATTTGAGAAGGCATGAATAAAAAACTGCAGAAAAAAATGATTAAAAATGAGTTCCGGGACATCTTTGAACAGACGACCAATGAAAATACCACAAGTGCAAGGGGGAAACCTTGATCTGAAGTAAGCAGCCTTTTTCCTGATCATCATCATGAAGCCACAGTTTGAGTTGGAGTAATATCAAGACTCCGGAAAGTAGCAGTACCGAATGGCTCACATTTCATTTTCTAAGTCAAAGGTGATATTGTTTTTGCATAACCAATTACAGGGCGAAACTCTGCATGTTTAAGACTCACAGTTGCACTCTCCTGTGAAATGAAGTGTCATGTCGTCACCGTAGTGACAGGCAGGCCCCAATCACACAATGGTGTTCTAGCAGTGGCTGAAAACCTAAAAATGAAGCTATATTTAAAAGTTATGTCTCTGTTCCTAAGACTCATGGGCGCCTGAGTAGCTCACCTGGTAGAGCCCTTACACAGAGATGGACTCCTCGACACAGTGGCCGCTGGTTCGACTCCAACCTAGGGCCCTTTGATGCACGCCATTCCTCATCTCTCTCTCCCATTTCATGTCTTTAGCTGTTGTACAAATAAACGCCCCAAAAATTGTAACAGGTTTGTTGTCAATCTAGCAAAACTAACAAAAATGAACTCACATTTAAAAAGAAAGTTTATGTACATACAGTTGTGCTTCCATACAGCATTACAGAGCTGCTACTTTAATCTTGTTATAACCAGACACTTTGGGGCACATTATTTTTTAACATTATTCCTATAAAAAAACACATTTTATCTGTTAACATAGCTACACTGCATTGACTTTTGAGACCACTTGTAACAAATGTAATTAGAAACCATTTTCCTGATGGGGTAGTTGATTAACCAGAGCTGATAAAATGAATCCTTCTGACTTTGCAGGGCTGAAAGCTGTGGGAGTGATTGATTTCTTTAGTCTGACACTTAAATCTCAGCCCGTCCTCATCAAGAAGTACTAATCTATCGTGCAAGCAGCTCAACACGACTCATATTTATTTGTCTGTGAGGTGTCGAACACTTGCGGCCAAATCGCGAGAGGAAGTAAGGTGACAAAGTGTAAGAACACCGAATCCTGCGTAAAAAGCGGGTCGGCGTGGTGGATGGATCGGGGGTTCATGTCCCATGTGAAACCAAAAAGTCACTTTTTCTTATGAAATAAGATTTTAGCTTGACGTAACGTTACGTCACATTACACCACATTATGTCACTCCTCATTTCAGTAGTTTCATGTGACTCACTTAAAACTACTATCTAAGTATTTATATTGCCTAAACTTAACCAGTTCTGTTTCACAGTGTTAACTACGTGTTTAAAAGTACAACCCTTATCTGTCTCGCGATAAAAAAATGCGTTCAGGTGTTAAGGTCACAAGCTCAAAATGGCCACTGTAGAATGCTAACATTGTTTTGGGAGTCATTGAAAATCACCCTATTCAATCGTTAAGGTATAAGGAGACTGTCCTCCCCCCAAGAAATGCACACATAGGTCGATTGTTCGAGCAGCAATTACAAGTCATGCGACCTCTAGTGGCCGTATAGTTATGACGGGAGCAAAGCAAGGAGTAATGGGACGAAGTATAAAAGAGCCAAATTCCCCCTTAAGGCCGTTTGGGCTGGTGGACGGGTCAAAACAACAGACGAACTTCATCCAGGAGACCGGGGTTTCCGTCCACCTTAAAAAATAATTATAAATCAGAAGTTTTTAATTAACTCACGGAACAAAAGGAGCTACAAAATGTTCTGAAATATGATTTAAATCCAAACCACAACCTTTTTCTAAACTTAACTAAGTAGTTTTTGTGCCTAAACCTAACCAAACTGCTACCGTTTCACAACAGTAATAACGCATTAAAAACCGTTACTGTCACCTTCTCTGGTTTAGATATGAGGACAGAAAACGCTCAAGTGGGTTGGATTAGAAGGTAGAAATAATCAATATACATCGTCGTATGTGTTGAAGGAATTGTTGGGTAGAAAGGTGTTGCTTAATTCTTGCAATTAAACCTTTGAGAATTTTTAACACAAGAGTAAAAGCGTCATTTACAGTAACACATTTTTTTTTATTATGGACAACCTCATGTGACCTCAAACTGTACACATTAAAAACAGAAAACAAAGGCAAAAAAACATATTTCAGAAGCCACGAACAATCTGTTTATCGAAAAAAAAGAAGGCTAGATTAGAAAGAACTGCATAAACATACATTACCATGGTGAAAAAAAAAAACTTGGTTATTTCTGCAAGCTGTGACACAGGTTAGGTCGCTGGGTATATACAATATACAATACTTAGTGAAAAAACAAGTCATGATGAAACTCACACAGGAGAGTCTATTGAATATAGATTGTACTTTGGAATGCCAGTCATTTGAGGGAAACAAATGTTTTGAAGTAAAGCAGCGAAAAGCCACCCCACGGGTCACCCCTCCTCCAGTATCCAGCGCAATCAATTGTTTATGCATATAAAGCAGGAGTCAGCAACCTCAGGCACGCGTGCCACCATCATCTCCCGGAACCTCAACCAATGGCACACTACCGGCAAGTGTGAAAGAGAATTTTTCTGAAATGTAACTCGGCATGCCAAATGCAAATGGATTCTTTCACAGCCATGAGCAGGAGAAATAACAGCTTGTTATTTAGGGTAGTTTGATTAACTTTTTCCACAGTCTTATTCCGCGAAGAACCGCCCTACTCTGTCTCTGATTGGCTAGTACTTGTTGCTTTCTTAACAGAATGCGGCGGAGAAAGAAAAGTAACACTGCCTGAGCGGGCTAGGTAGATGATGGCAGGCTTAATGCTGATATGGCACACAGATTAACGGGAACATTTAGAAATGGCACTGCGTATTAAAAACGTTGCCGTCCCCTGCTATACAGTATGTCCATTAACCATTTAATCAAGCTAGTCCAATGACTATGGTATAGGCTGTCTGTGTGCTTTCCTGAAGCCATTCGGATGGATATATTTTTCCAATTCATGACGTATCGACAGCTCAACAATTCACAGTTTAACACACAAAGTGTTAAGAACTCTATTAACTCATGTTGCTGCACTATGATTATTTGAGACTTGTTCAACTTCAGATACAATGCAAATTTCACTTTGAAAAATCACGGCAGGCACAGTCAGATCATTTTTCATTTCTCTCCACAGCGATTATGGTCTTTAATACTGCATAGCTATAATTTGTATTCTCTGATTTTACGCTGTGTTGAATGACAAGGCATCACATACGGGGTGCTTTACCAAACTGGTTCTTTAATTTACGGCCCATGAGGAACATATTACAAAACAAAAATCCAGCCATATTTCATTCTAAGAGTACTTTGATAGAAGAAATGTTGTTGAATTCCACTCGCGGCTCTGTTAGGAGAGGAAAAAAAAACGGATGGCCATGCATGTTAAAAGCCTATGTGCCATCAAAGGCCCTTGGGCTACAAAGGGCTCTTTTAGCAAATAGATGGCAACAGCTGCAAACTCTGGGCTGTTCTTAATGTGCACGGTGCAGATGTCTCCACTTGAGTCCCACAGTCTGAGACAGATCTGTCTGGCTCTGCACTGGGCGTCTCTCATCATATCACTGGAGCTTCATTAAGCACTGAACCCAAAACTAACATCTGCCTGACAGTTTTGCTCCCCAAATTAAGGAGAAAAAACACTTACATGTCCAGTAATAACTTTTTTAAACCCTGGTTGTATACTGTAGGCTTCCCTTTATATATCTTGTGTGAGGCTCACATAAGATGATTATCAGTGTAAAGCTCAAGAGGGACCGGACACTTTTTGAACGACTCTGGTTCCGGAAGAGATTTTTTTCCCATTCGTTATCTTCATTGAAGTTACAGAAAATGTTTAAATACAGAGGTCTTAGGCCAAGCAGCTATGAGATGAACAGTGACCATAAAACATTTGATTTGGCGCAACAAAACATGTAGAAAAGACGTATGCGTATGGAAACAAAATTGACTTCCAACCGAGTCTCACGGCAGTTTGTAAAATGGTCACGTTATGTAATCCCTAGATTCGGGTACATAGACACGTTCACGTCAGGTCTTTTTGTGGGGATGAGCACGATTTTGATCTAATGCATTTTAATGGGAAGCATTTTTGTGATCACAGCACGACTACGGTAGCGAGTAGTATGAAAAAGCTAAAAATCCACGCAGGTTGGTCGGGGTGGTGGACGGGTCAAACCACACAGGACCTTCACCCAAGAGACCGGGGATCGTTACAATTCCCCGTTGTTCTTCTCCTCAACGCAACCGTCCCTTTGTTGTCGCGTGTCCCGTTGTTGTCCCACGTCCCCCAGAGACCGCGGATTTTGTCCTTTCCCTGCTGTTCTTTTCCTAAACCCAACCTCTGTATAGATGCTTCCCATTAAGTAGAGAATACCACAAAAAAAATGAGGAATTGAAATCCATTCGATTAAAACTTGTGCTCATAACCATGGAAAAAACAAACAGTTGTGTCCATGTACACAAATCAATAGATACAAAAATAACGAAGCCATTTTATGAACTACTTTGAGACCGTGTCGAGACTTCTGTGGTGGCTGCTTGCTAGCCGTTCACAGGCGCGGTGAACATTTCCATGGTAACAGCGAGTTCCACCAATCAGAGACGTCACTGCTTAGGAGTGTGGGTTGCGTAGTACTTCTCCATGACATTGTAAATAAAACGTAGTTTTTTGAAACCAGGTTGATGTACGGACAAGTTGCTTCAACAGGGGCAAAAACCCGTAGCTCGTGGTCGGTCTAGACATTATAGCTAATTATCAAATCTTCATGGAGAAAAAGAATGCGACTTTCACTTCTGGAACCACACTCTTGAGCTCTAGACTACACTATTACCCTTTCAACTTCTTTAAAAAGACTTTTTTTCTCAGTGATGGAGGCTGTTTTGACAACACAGCATGTTATAAATGTGTTAAAATACCTTCCACACCTGGAAGATATACTGTGTGGGAATTATTGGACATTTCCTAACCATGCGTGACTGCATTGCCTTCCTTTCTATCATCCGATTCATCTCAAGATCGGAGCGAAAAATGGAGTGAAGCGTGATTGCATCTGAAAAGATATTCATCCTGCATTAGCACTGCAGCTATGTACAGTACACTTTTAGTTTTAGGTCTACAAAACTGCAATGAAGGGCTGAATACTGCACTATGGCTCTGTCTAATGGCTGGTAGCAGAGCAACACCTTTATGTGACACCTTGGTTTAATGAATGTCTTAACAAGCTCTATAAGTATTAAACTAGAAGGATAGTTTATTTGTAATACAAACCTTTTATCTCTTCCACTTAAGGCTTACAAGAAGTGCTGAACCTTCAAAATAAATCCAAATAAGCACTTGAATGAGGCGACAGGGATACATTACCGATCAAAGCTATTGGGGAACAGCAATTAGCAAAAAGATCAATACACAGCGATATAAAACAATGTGTTGCACATGTGAACCACATTCACTCAGATAACTATCCAATCAGGGAACTGGGACAGAGCATGGTTGACTATTGAACTCATTTAATGCGTAAAACAAATACAAGTTACTTCACTGGGTCATCACAATTGAACAAGAGATTTTTTTTTTTTCATATTTGTAACACCCTCAGAAATATACATTCACATGGCTGCATACAGACAGCTTCTCTCTTTTAGATTTTCTTTCAATAACATTAAATTTGACAAACTGTACGCGTCACCCCTTTTGTATGACAGCGACGCCTCTAGTGGCATATCAAAAAACGTACTGGAGGAGCATTTGTAGGTGGGACTTTGGAAATAAGCTATGCATCAACTTTATCTAGCCATCATCGAGTCTCTATGCTTGCAGTCAAAATCGGTATATTTTACATGAACAGGGTCCCTACGCAGTTCCCTAATCAAATCCCAACTATAATCTCAACCGTATGTACAGTATTTACAGTGGAATGTTGAAACACACTGAATACAAAAAAGTAGATTAGGATGGAATGAAGTTACAATCAGTATTACAAAAATAGGAACTCATAACATCCGACAACATGAAAACAATGTTCACATCTACCAGTATACAGAATGACGACTCCAATCCGAAAGGTTTCTCTCTCTTTCTCCAACACGTCCGAGAAGCACGTGTGGCAGTGGTTTCACGACGGACGCGGACCAAAAGGTGAAATGGAAACCTTAAACTTGTGCTTTAAAAAGGGGGGTAGAGTTGATCTTTGCTGTGGGCCAAAGTTGCATTTTTTCTAAAATAGAACTTGAAATCACTTGTCACTAGATTAGCGTTTCAATTGTTGTGCTTAGAATAGTCAGCCATGTGTGACTATAGTTAGTTGCAAAAGTGTTAAGTGTGATGGGGGGGGGGGGGGGGGGGGGGGGGTGCTGTGTCAGCACTAAACTTTAAAATGGTAATGAATGCAGCTTTTAGAAGACCAATTGATTTAAATGTCAAGTACAGACACATTGTTAGTATTTAGCAGGGGCTGGGATAATGTAGAATAACACACCCACTACACTAACTACAATACACCGCAAGGGAAGAACCAACACTTGTCTGACTCAAAGGGGTTTGCAGTCCATGCCATATTTCAATATTACTCATTAGGTTATATCCCGCGGCATGAATAACTCAAACGACGGAGCAGCAACTGTTCCGACTACCTCCTGCCTCCTGACTTTGATAGGCACTGAATGCAAGAAGAAACGCTAAAAAACAATATTTGTCTCTTTTGTGCTGTGACACGCAACCTGTGTGGGATTATGAAGTCATAGCCGAGCAGCTCACCTGCAGGCGAAACCGTAAAGTAAAGGCAACTAAATTGGGATTTTTGCTTTTAAACTTTAAAAAAGTAGCAACCCAGCAACTGGCACTATAGGTTTTCTCATTCTGAAACTTTCTGTTGTAAAATCCCCGCGTATGTTGTCGAACTGAAGTGGATAAACTGAACAACAGAAACAAGGCCGTAGAGAATAAAAGTGGAGTCAACTTAAACGGACAGAAAATCTCAACATACTTTTAATCAGAACATGATTTTTCGCACTTTGTAATTTTAAATTGTGTTGAAAATACAATATATAAATTGAGGCTCATGATTAACATGCTCATCTAAAAACATACAGTAGACAAGCATGGGGTGTAAAACATTCACATCTCCAGCTGTTAGAGAAGGCCGCTCTCTGAGAGATGTTTTTTTTTAAATCTGTATTTATATATATATATATTTATATACTTTTTTGTGTGTTAACGGCAATATTGTTCCTGGGTGATGTGTGCCCATGAACTCTTTATCTCCGTCAATACTGACAAAACTGACAAATTGTCGCCTTTTCAGCTGCAAATGAGGACAAACGCACTGCAAATTGATACAGAAAAAAGCAAAATACACACATCCACTCCAACACAAAACATGCACAAAATAAGGCTGAATATAGTATTTTATATTGTTCAGAGTCAGCCAGGTGTGTCGTTTGTATCCACAGATTTACACCTTTGTTTCGGTTGTATCTGATAATTCCCATTTTACTTTTTTTCATGGATTTCAATGTGGAGAAACAAGTAATTTGTCTATGCTAGCATCCACTGGCACTCATTAACAGTGATATAAAAGCCATATTATATATATATTTATATATATATAGTGCCTTCTGACAGCCCTATTGGCAAATTCAGATGCCAACATTAAGATAAGGACATCCATTCATTCCTTTCATCTGCAAACACCTACTGAAATTCACTTTAGAAAGAAAAAAAAAACATGGACAAAAAACCCATCATGAAAGCAGCAGGTGACTTATTATACTCCAGCATGGCCACCATCATATTTTCAATTCCCTTTACATGTTCAAATGTTCCCTCTGCAGACGCAAACAAAAGCGTCTGTTGACATTTTCCTCCCATCCGTGTCCTTTGTGTCCATGGACGACGACACTTAATAGAAAAAATGCTGTTGGTGTAAGCGCGGGCAGGGGGTTGGTGGAGGGGGGGCTTAAGCCAATTCTTCAGCACACACAGTGACATAATTATAAGAAGAGTCATTGTCGGGAAACTTCCCGCACACCTTTCTCACACATCCATTGGATAAAAAGAAGGGTTAGAACAAATCATAGTTATGATAAGTCATTTCATACGTTTCATTATAGTGGTAGGATCAAGAGCTTGAGTACACAGGTCAAACTTGTTTAAGTTGAGTGACAATCGTGACATTTCAGAGCATTGTTGATGGTTTCTGTGGAGGCCGAGACACATCCAACCTCTTGTGGACGTGATTGGGATGCACCGCTGAAAAAGCAGAAATTGTTGCAGCCCTTCTCTTCCCCTGTTATTCCAACTCACTGATGTGGAAAATCAATTTAACGTGATTGAAATTTCAGGAAACAATTGGAAAAAAAAAACACTCAATATTCATCCGCCATGTAGGTTCAATAGACTGACTCCCTCTCAGTGAAGAAACCACCCAGGCCGACTAACATGGGGGGGGGGGGGGGGGGGGGGGGGGGGGGTCAATTAATTCTTAGCATGTCTTTGGAACACAGCAATAACCCATCTGCTTTTAATGCTGCAGATATACAAAAATGAGTCATTTCATGGACGCTAGCCCCAGTGAGAAACAGGAGAAATCATACAGGTACTGTTTAGTGGCAACGGCTTTTTTTTTCTTTCTTTTTTTTTCTCCGAAACATTTGACCACAACATTACAAACACGTAGGACTCCACCTGTAATTATGTCAAACAGTTAACTCTCTGGTCACTTTAAAAATCATACAAAAAGACATTATAAAAAAAAAAATAACAATAAAAAAGGCAATGGTTATAAAACAAAAACAATCGCACATCCAGTGTAAGACTTTCACAAATGTGCTCAGCATAAAAAAAAAAAAAAAAAACCTCAACCAGCAGTCTCTTTTTATACATTTAATACATTTAGAACATGGAAAAAGAAAGAAAAATACACAAAATTACACCTTTATGAAGTAACCAATCACCTCCCTGGACAACGAGTCCATTTACATACCTTAGTTTGTATTCTTAGCCCATTCACCTGATGGAACTGATAGCAATGCTGAGAAGTTGATGTTGCTAGCACGTTAAATAGACGCTTGCTCTTCTAATTGAGATTAGTTGGATGGGGTTTGATGGGGAAGGGGGGAGAGTTGGATTGTGAAAGGGTTGCAGTGTGACGAATGGGAGGTTGGGGTCGTGATGGAGGTGAAGGGTGCAGTGGAATGCAGGTTGGTGGGGACAAAGGGTTTGGCTTGGCGGTTGCATGCCACTACACATACCACTCTTTCTTAGAAATGACAGAGCCATCGGTTTGAGAGATCATGTCGTCGGCTATCTCAGGTTCTGGGTCATACTGGAAGGCCAGAGTCCGCTCGTCATAATCTCGGCTCTCCCCTTCATCCACGGTGAAATAGGGCCTCTTCAGGTCCTCCTGCTCGCCTTCAAAATCACGCTCGCTCGCCTCAAACCCCCCGGGCCCGCCGATCTGGGCGGGTTTCTTCTCGTCGTCCGAGTCGTCCGGGTACTGGAGGTTCTTGGGGATGGGGGGGTGGGCGGGCAGGCCGCCGGCCTTGCTGTACCCGTTACCGAACACGTGTTTCTTGGTGCTGTAGTCTCCTTTGAAGGTGCGCTGGCGGCGGCGCAGGAATACGAAGAGCAGTATGGCCGCCACGGCCAACAGGGCCACTCCCCCCACGGCGCCCCCGATGGCGGCGCCTGCATTGTGTGCCTCCTGCCTGATCTCGCCCCCTGGTGGCATGTTGTTGTTAGGGAATTCTGGGTAGGAAAAGACAGATGGAAGGGAGTGTGTCAGTGCTCTGGTGGGAGGAGGTGCATTTGTGCAGGTGTTTTTTCAGGAAAGATGAAGTAAGGGTAAGAAGGACGGAAAAGCAAAGGGAAAAGGAAGGACCCCCCCCCTCCCCCGAACCCCTGAGGAACCCAGCATGGCAAGGCCCCGTCATTAACAGTCACATGCAGTTTCAGACATGGAGACAAATAAACAGCCAGTTCAGCACACACCATCAAAGAGTAAAAGGATTGAAGAGATTAAAGTGAGTAAAGTTTGTCAGCATGCATTAACCATCATATTTCATCTCTGTTTGGAAGGCGGAAAAAAATGAAACAATTTCCCCAACAAACTGTAGAGGAATTAATTAGTGTGTCCTTTCAGTTAATACATTCAAATCTGGTTTCACACAAGTCAAAGTAGGCATATTGCATGTAACACTGCAGCACAGTCCAGCGTAAAACAGTCAAACATGACATACAACCACCTTCATTGTCAGTGTAGCGGTAATGAAATGAAAGAGCCCTGCCAGAGATGATTATCAGCAGCCAAGCAAACATGGAAGCTCTTTCTGTTCAGGCGGCACAGCAGATAGCACAGCAATGCTTTCGGGAAAAAAATAGATGTTCAGTCAGGAGAAAAGTATCAAATGAGTCAAAGATGTGCTCTAGTAAAGTGACAATGACTAATTGTCTGCTAGAGACAAACAATCATTTCGATGCCAGAGTCTGAATGCCTTGCAAAGAGAAGTTGTTTTAAATATAAAAACCGCCATGATAAGACACCATATCTGGAGCTAAACTGAAACATCACTTTCAATCCAGCATTTCAGAAAGCAGTAGCCCAGGAAGGGGACAATGCTCATGACAAACACAGTTGTGTATAAAGCTTTGTCCCTTACAAACACACCTTCACTTAAAAACCAAAGAAATGGTGCAAAGAGACAGAGGAGCTGTCTCTATGAAACATGATCAAAGCCTCGGGGCGCACAGGTAGTGCTTGTCTAAACCTGCAAAGCAGAGGTACTTTTAGCTTCAATGGCAATTTCAGAGTTCTCAGCAGAGCGTTGAGGGGGGAGGGGGACAACAAAGAGATAAGCCATCCACTAAACAAATGGAGGGGGAGAGGTCTGACAAAAAGGAGACTGAAACAATGAGGAAGAAAAGAGGGAGCTTCCTGTTCACGCGAAGAAAGCCACAGGTGACGGTATGCAACAAGGCTTGACAAGTCAGACGAGACGCACACAAGATCTACCGCTTATAAAAGTTCTGCCTACTGTTGTACTGATTTACAGCTGCCCTGTTATGACACGAGTCAATAGTCTGGTAAGCATAGATCTTACCACTGTTCATGAGCTATCTTCTCAGAGATAATATCTGGATCTGATAACCATAAACACTCAGGCAGCAGATGCAATTAGATTTATTTAACCAAAAGGCACACGATGTTCTTCTTTCACATACGGTACATTTCCATCAGCAAACATGCCACAGCGTAAATGCTGATATAGGCACAAAGTAGTGTATGTGTGGAGCAGGGGCGGAGCCAGGGTGTAGAGGGGGTGGGGGTGCCGAGGGCAGAGGGGTTGTAAGCCCCTGGGACTCCGGTCTTGAATGTTTTTTCAAAAGCCCGACATCTGTTAGGTTAAAATTTCCTACCCTTCCATATGCTAATATATATACAGAGTATATACATATATATGCACATACATATACTGTATACATATATAT
>NC_048409.1:3670283-3754684 GCF_013103735.1 Etheostoma cragini | reverse complement strand
ATATTGTATTTTGGTTTCAGAATGATGAAGACAGTTGGAGAACAGTTAGATACTAACTTTACAGGATGATTTTTTTCCCATGGCAACTATCATATTTTCCCAAATAACGTAGATATTTAGGCATTCTATTATTTTATTAAACAACATGAATAACATTGCATATAGCTGCTGTAAATGGAGCACGCCCCCGAAATCCTCCTCCATCCCAGGTTTGGGCGGAGCCCCGAGGGTTAACATAGTCTGGCTCCGCCCCTGGTATGAAGAAGTGTCAGCTGTTCTAATCCAATAGCAACAACGTGCCGATAACATGGTGGTGTCATAATCAGAACCTATTATATGGAATTATGGTTAATCTTGATTGGGAAATGCTCGTTCTGAACTTGGAAAGCAATCCTAATTGAGCCAAAATGAAGGTTTATGTTAAGCAATCCTAAACGTTCCTTAGAGATATTACATTCTTTGTGCTGCCTCGCAGGAAGTCAAATGGAGTCAAATCCGAACGTTACTGCAACAACCAGCCAATCTCACAACCTCTGCCATCCTCATCATGCAAAACTAAAAAGACGAATTTCCCACATAAGCAGAAAATGATTTTTAAATTATTGCACTGAACTGTTGAATCAAAACTATTACACTCGATTAGAACTGCCTGTTAATGGGAAAGATAAATCTCTGCAGAACTCTGGTAGAAGGAGGGGATGCTATTGGGCCAAGTAAAGACCAAATGCTCAATCCTTCCCCCTCTCCTTTAATTACAATGGCACCCCATAAGTCCAAAGAGGCGACCTCCCAAACACAGTCACTGTCCTCCACTGTGCTTCCTCCGCGCCCTCTCTCCCAGAAGCGACAGCAAAGCTCTCCAATTTCTAAAGCGGTGCCGGGCAAAGTCTCAAATATCAGCTCAGGTTTTAATCTGAGCACCTAATGGGATTATTCAGACACAGGCCTTCATTACACACATGAATGGGAGAGCGGAGCCAGGTCACCCCTGTTTGAGAACACACCATCCTACAGAGTCCAGAAATCCACAGGACTGAAGGAGTGGAGAGAGAAAAAAGGAAAACTTTCTCTTGTAATCTTCTCCTCTACCATCTACTGCCTTCCTCAGCTAGGACACGTCATCCCTCTGACCAGCCCCATTAATCAGGCTTGATTGGGGAGCCCTGTGCCTTGCATTTCTAAGGTTGCCAAGACTATATATTTACCACTAAGAGAGGTGAGAAACACTTGGCGATGCCGTTGGACCTACAGAATAGTGGCAGTAAAAAAAGAAGATGCAGCGAGACTTCTAAAGCACCTCTGATATAACCTGACCTGATATATATGACCTTCTATAAAGAATCAAGTGACACCACCTCTGACACCTGAAGAATGTGACTGCTAACGCTAATGGTTGAAGAAGCTGTTACAGCTCACAAACTATAGACATGAAAGCAGTTGTTAATTTCCAGGTATTCTTGGGGGCTCTTTTGCCTTTTACCTCCAAGGAAGCCATATGGAGAAGAGGAACTGGAGTATCTAAAGATGTTTTACTCCAGGAATTGGAAGGGAGGAGCAGTGTTGTAGTCAAGACCACCTAGACCAGGGGTCGGCAACCTTTACCACTCAAAGAGCCATTTGGACCCGTTTCACACAGTAAAGAAAGCACTGGGAGCCACAAAACCCTTTAGAAATTTTAAATGAATGGTCCTAGACCAAAGTCATCACAAAGACCAGTGTGCCGAGAGCGAGACAAGACCAAGACTTTGAGGGGTTGAGACCGAGACAAGACCAAGGCCAGACCAGTGCGAGACATAAACTGCATGACATAATAAAATGTGGAAAATGCTAACCACAGGCACTCCTCAAATTCATCTGAAAGATCCACATTGCCATAAAAAAACATGATATGTAATAGAGTAGGTTCGTAGGTTCGACTCCGCCCTGCGGCTCTTTGCTGCATGCCATTCCCCCTCTCTCGCCCCTTACATGTCTTCAGCTGTCCTATATTCTGCAAATAAAGGCCTCAAATGCCCAAAAGGTTAAAGAAGAAGAAAACAGACAGTTATGGTCTTGACGGAAAATCCCGAGACCGAGACAAGAATTGCGGTTGATTCCGATACGAGACCGACACTTTCAAAAAGAAGTCTGGAGACCGAGATGGATCTCGAGTAGTACAACACCGGTGAGGAATATTCAAAGTATTCAGGTAGCTCTTCCTCTGTAACAGGTGGACTTTAAAAGCAGAGACAGAAGCTCCGGAGCACCAGGAGGAAGAACGCGTTGCTTTTAATTTTGCAGCTCCAAGCTGAGTGCCTGTTCCCACAGCGTTATCGTTCCCGCTCTGAAGTACGCAAGGTCCCACCCTAACACCACCTCCCATCACCCCACTGGCCTTATGCATGCATGCAGATAACAAAACGGCAGAAAAATCCTCCAACACGGCGGCTTTGCCGCTCTACGAGTGTGGAGAAATAAGAGTCTCTATAGTGTTAAACTAATCACATTACAGAAAGACTAATAATAACACACATTTGAAATGGTCGGGGTACGCAGGGGTGTTTGACAGCACGGAGGAGGCGGAAAGTGTTCCACCAGCACGCCGTCGCTACCGGCAACACCTGCCAACAGATAGATTAAAAAAAAAGAGCTCAAAGCAGCACCACAGCCCTGACACTGTTCCAGGCAACAAAAGGCTGTGTCTATTAACACCATGCTGGAAATATGCAGATAGCGGGCTAACCTTGAGTTGCACCCACTATAATGTACTAGTGAGATTAATAGGCGCCATGATGTGCCACGGAAGGCTGTAATTCAATCCAAAGGCAGGTTGGATTTATAGAAGGTAACGAATAACATGAAATACAGCAACTACGGTGCAACTGTTGCTGTCACCACTGCATTAATCAATTCTATTTTGAACACTCACATCGGACATGATGGAGCGGATGATTTACTAAGTCCAAATATTTTCCTGACAAAATCCGCTTCCCTCATAACTCTATGAGTTATTTGTTTAAAACACAAATTAATCTTTAGGAGAGACAAATGGCAAACAAAAAAAGCCTGACATCTTGTTGTGAGAGTGACGTATCAGGTCGGTGCCAGATTTACGTCTTCAGAGACATGCATTCAGAGTCGGGTTTTGTATTTCGGTGGAAGCTACAGTAGAAAACAAGCAGCAGTGGCATTTGTTCAAAGATATGGAGAGGAGAGGGATTTCTGAAGCAGGGAAGGGGTGGGGGGGGGGGGGGCTTTCAAAAGGAATGGAAAGTGTATCGCCAGTGTGTCCTGCAGGTACAGTTTCTGGGTGTGCTCCAGTCATGTCTGCACATGAAGAAAGGAGGAGAGAGACAGGTACAAACATTCCCGAGTCTTAGCGCAATCACTTGGACAAGTTGTTATGACAGAGGCTGAGAAAATGAGAGAGGATTTTCAAAGAGCGCTGCAGGGAGTGGCGTTTTTTTAATACGACTAAATGAGGAACAAGCCGCAGACAACAGGAGATGAAAAGAAAATAGAAGGCGACTCAGAGTTTGAGGAGTGGCAACAAGGGAGGGAGAAAAAAGAAGACGGAGTGAGTGGCTTTGAAAGGCCGGGGAGTGACAATGGCAAATAAAGAATGGCGTAATGAGTGAGTGAGTGAGTGAGTGAGGACGGGGGATGATCGGGGGAGACGCATTAACTCAGCGATTCCGACGATCCTCATTACTCCCCTGTCTGAATTTGCCGATGGTCGCGAAGTCACGGAAATGTAATGCTGCCACAAAGAATAAAAGCTCACCACTGACGGGAATTTACCACGCTGCACGGGGGAGCCATTGCTGAGGAAAAGCTCCTTTTCGAGATTCTAGATTTTGATTTGCCATTTGTGCATGCACCAAACAGTCCATGCACGTAGGAAATATTATGCAGGCTCTCTGATTCAAGTAAAAATAATTAAGGGCAAAAATGGAAGATTACTCAACTAAACTAATTATATAAATTAAGTTTAAAAAAACTAGATACTATACAAAAGAGTGCAAAAAATATAAATATGAATACTGGAACTGGAGGATACAACAATGGGAGATTTGTAATAAGCAGAGATATTGCAAATACTGCACAGTGGTATTTTTTACCCTATCGCGCGCTCGCCCTCCAATTCTTGCCATTTCTTTCCGTTTGTCGACACATTTTCTTTCCGCTATCGCTGATTTTACAGACGCTCGCCTCATATGTAGTTAAATGCCACACGTGCCATTAAAACCCTTCAGACAAGTGATTCAAAATCATATTCCCCTGGCCAAAGTGGACGGATAAGAGGCCCGGGACGTGCTGGAGGAGATAACGCGCTGGTGACATCATCTGTGGCGCGTCGTGGACATGCATCGACTCGCGGGACAAACGGAGAGCGTGTCGTGTTTTCATCTCTCTAGAGCACCTGCAGCACGTAATCCCTTTATTTTTTATTAATGGCCTCTATCAACCGAGGACTCCCAAAATTCACAGTCTTATATTACAGAATTATGTTTTGCAGTGGTTTAGAGTATGAATAAAACAATAAAGCCATATCCAAAAGAACAAATTCAAGCAGAGATCCCAATTCATTGTTACTGAAAGCTGTGTAGGGAACTACTAGAACTGTTCTTGTAAATCATATGGTCTAGTGGGGTCTAGACCTACTCTATCTGTAAAGTATCTCAAGATAACTCTTGTTATAAATTGATTATAAATAAAATTGAATTGAATTGTGAAAAAATGTATCCATAAGATTTCAGAGAGTGTGATTTAATGCCCTGCCCTTGTTGATACATGGTCATTTTCCGTGCTACAGAGGTTGTAATAATCATTTTAAATACGCCTTTAATGAGCAATGAATATTTACACCGGCATCTAAACACCAACGCTCTTTTCAAAAATCATGTTTGCTCATAGGGTAGCATTATTAATGCATCCCTGCCTGTCCCTGCTAGCCTGTGTGTGTCTGCAGTGCTAAGGACGGGTTATCGTGTCAGAAAACAAATCTGCATGTTGGATGGCATTAGACCTGAAGACGTCGGAGGCAATTGTTATCCTCCGCTAAAACCGTTATTTCCATTGTTGATTCATCTGTGGATTATTTTATTGGTTAATTGAGAAATTGTTGGTCTATGAAACGGCAGAAAATGTGGTGTTACCGGTGTTACCCAAAGCTCAGGATGACATCCTCAAATGTTGCGGTCCACAACTCAAAGATATATTTAGTTTACTGTCCCAGAGGAGGGATGAAAATGAAACATATATCCACATTTAACAAGCTGGAATCAGAGATTTTACACTTTTCTTTTCATAAAAAAATGACTCAAAGTGATTCAGTTGCCCAGACAGTTGCCAATAAATTTATTAGATGACAACTTATGGATTCATCCCCAGCTCTGTTCCACACACCATCCTACCCTCAGCTTCTCCTCTGCCTACCCCCCCCCCCCCCCCCCCCCCCCCCCCCCCCCACCCGTGTTGTTGTTTTCCTGTCTCCCCTGTTGTTATTTTGGTGCCGTGTGTAGCGAGTGAATCACCACGCAGCAGCTCTGGAGCCAGCGGTCAGACCCTGGGACAGCGTCTGACCTACTTCATCAGGCTCTCAGGGAGGCGTGACACATCGGACACCACACGGCTGGACAGCCAATCCCACTGCTCCGTCTGCCCGCCACATCCCTCTCCTCTGCATATCCTCGGGAGAGCAGAAACAGCAAGCCATGCAGAAACAAATGTTGAGATAAATCACTACGATCTCAGCTGCTCTGCTCTCACATGCTCTCCCCTGGTGACATTTCCATTTCACTCGCACAGCCTGGCTAACTTTTCTTCTCCAAATAAATGTGTGTGTTTTTTTTTTTTAAAGACCCTTTACACAGTGAGCATCCCCCTCCTCCATTTTACGCAAAATGAGCTGCAGCCATTATGTCTCCCCCCCATCAGTGCCCTCCCTGGCGCAGCACAACACAGCCGAGGCTTTATGGGGCGGCCTATGGTGTGCAAGCTAAGGGAGCCGCTCATGCTAATGTCTCATTTGGATAATGAGGTGTATTCTGGGCAGGATCTGAGCAGCCTCTCCTGCAGTGAGGACTTGGAGGCTAAATAGTCACAGTCACAGCCTGCAACTCCCAAACCCTTCTCCATGTAGGTTTGTAGACGCTGGATCAGAAAGTTCAAGGGTGATGAAGAAGCTAGCAGAGTGCACAGGGTAATGAAATGCTCCTCAACCTGCCTCAAAGCATGTGTCTGCTTGAAGTGAGGGCGCGATGATATACAAGGTATATGTACGCGTGTGGCCGTTGAATGTATGAATAATGCAGGTGGCGGCGTAAGAAGGCAACACTGCAATGTGCTTTAGGGCACAGATTGAGACAGACGCCACCATGACGGGCGAAGACAAACAAATCCCACATTGCCAAGGGAGCCTGTGCAACGCTGGCATCATAATGTCTCTTGTCTCTGTCAGAGGAAAAGAAAAGAGACAAATGGCTGAGTGGAGCCGCTCTGCTGTTAGATGTCAGCGCTATATGGCGCGATGCTTGTTTTTATGCAATGATGTACTGTCTCCACGGTCTCGCAATCACACTTTATCACAGGGAGCGATCACGTTGAGAAAACGGTGACGCAGAGAGCAACGTGTCTGTTTCTCAGCTGATAACAGAAATGATCCAGGCCATTGACACCGACTGTTATTTACAGTTCACTTAGTTTCTTTTTAAAGCCGCTGCTGAGAGTTTCGGATTGTTTCGGGGTTGGTTGGCAGCCAGCCCCTGTGGACGATAGTTGCCATGACAAACCACCATGAAACGGTTATCGCCACTTCCTTCACGCGATGCATTTCGCGTTGAAACAAGCCAGTGAGGAATCTTAAGCATCAGTTACGGAGCGAGAGGATCCTCCATGTCACAGCTGTTCATTCATGTGGACAAGAGAGGGAACCCGAGAGTGTGAAACGCACACTAACGAGGCCAATACCTTGTCTTATAAACGATACATGTCTAATAAATGTCTAATAGTGGCTACAGGTGATAACTACAATAGGACTACAGTAAAATATGTGGCATGCATCCAGTTTAAGTTGCAACAGGTTTCTTTCCTGACATATTCCAACATTTAATGGCATCTCAGAGTAACATCTCCTGCTCAGCCATTCAAATTTATGCCGAGAAAAGTCCCGTTGCCGCTGCCAACAACTCGCTACTGCTTCCTGCCAACCCGGTGGCAAGCATTTGGAATCATTATATAGACATAGCTAATGTGTTTCTCTGCAATGGGCTCTGGTTGCTTGCATTGGTTATATGGAGCAAAAGAACTGGAAAGGGATTTTTCTTTTTTTTAGAATGGCAGCCCCGTACATTACCATTGTGTCTCAGTGTCTTTTGTCATCATTGTAAGGTAGGATAGGGAAAGTGACAAGCTGTGAACACACAGCGTCATGCAAACACAATCCCGCCCTCTTTCCCACCTCTGGAACACTCCTAGTTTCCTTTTTCCTGGGAGCCCGTTTCTGCAATCCACTTTACCTCTTTAATAAAATTCCCAAATATCAAGACCCACTGAAGCGTGGCCTTCAGTCACATGGACACCTCTTATTTATTTATATTTTCCATTGGCCTGTATGTTTTATTCATCTCATTTTCACCATGTGGGTACAATATTTCCCCTCTAAACCTCTTCTCTCTCTCAACTTCATTTTCTCACACGGGCAGCCAACTATTGCGTGTTCAGGCGAGCGTGAACACATGTCGGCGGAGGCTGGCCTGTGCTTACAGAAGGATCCATCCTCACGCTTCCTTGCTAAATTGATGAGAATGCTCTCACTCCATCCAGTTTAACCCGAGTGGTAAAGCACTGTAGCAAAGCTGCCTGCACCTCGGCTCTGTAAAAGCAACTCGCTACCGCGGCTCCAACAAAAGATGGGATGAAAGGAGTGAAATCACCCAAAGGTTCACATACTGGCCCACCCCAAGCTGATCTGATATTATCCTCCACAGCTGATCCTGCTAATGTGGCGGAAATTACGCACTGTCTCAGATGCAGACCGGCCTCCATCTCACAAAGCGCTGTTGTGTGGGTGAGTCAAGGTTAAAAAAATATCTAATCAAGTTTCAAAGATTTCTCAAGAGAGAAAACAAATTCAATCTGTGGTGAATGTTCTGCTTCGCTGAGAGAAATGTTCCCACAAGTCACACACACACGTCTCCCTTCTCAGGGGTGATAATGACATAATTGTAAGGTCCTGACAAAACGGCCATTCATCACATCTCCTTATGCGCTGGGAAGAAATTCAAGATGGCAGCGTCGATTTGTTTCGAGTGTGATGGTGGGAAAGCTGATTATCTTAATGAAAGACTGATTTAACTCTCTTAAGTTGGGGAGGATCTTTGAGGTTAAACCACATTATTCAGCCCCCTTTCCTGCGGCTTTCTCGGCCGCATCATTTCTGAGTCACCGTTTGCTAAAAGTAAGGCTGCACAATAATCTTCAATCTAACCTTTTTGCTATATCAAGTGGTGAAATCAACACTCAGGGAATCTTTTGAAGGTCGACAGAGAATATCAGTCATTCTTTTTTTACTGCGGACAATATTTATTTTACAATTGACTCTTAGAATTAAGTATTCAATAAAAGAATGCTCATTTGCTCTACATTCAAAAGCAGTGTGCCATATTTTAGCAGAAGAGTAAAAGGCAGAAACGCTGAAGGGTGTACACTTTAATATCTGCTTATTTATGGCAAGTACAACGTATTCGCATATTTTCTTCAGATCTTGCAGCCCTAGTTAAATGATGCAGAGAATGAATGGTCAACAATAACTTTCATTGTCTCTCTCTTTGAACGTGGCCTCTGATGCCCGTTAGAGATTTCTGAATGAGAGGTGTCTGCTACCAAGAAGTCCGTTCCATGAAGCTTACCTCTTTCGCCATAGTCTCCCCCCGCCCCTGCCTACCTCTCTTCCCTTCCTTATTTTTTCCCCTCAGACTTCCTCTTTCACCTGTTTGTTTCTGAGAGCGAGGATTGATTAAAACAGGAGAGTGGTTCATTAGATTCTGACAAGCAACACCATATCTACAGAACACATGTCCTTGGAGAAAGCCGCCTTGGCCCACGTGACTTACCGTAGTCAATGCCATCTCCACAGCACACACCATCCCCAAACTAATTGAAACAAGGTGCTCCATAGCCATGCTATCTGCCCAGCTGACAGTTATGCAGCTCCCACAAATCCGTCCAACGAAACGTAGGAGCTTGATTAAAACGCGCCTTCCCTAAGTGCTACAAACAAGTTGTCACGGATATTTTATCTTCCTGACACTAGGAGCATGGTCGTGTCCATGGCAGGTGTATATTGCTGTGTCAATCGGAAAAATCCACTTGAAAATGAAAACAAAAAGCGCTACTGCCAAACCCATGCATGATGCAGCGAGTAGTAGAGCATCCAGATCTTGATAGTGACAGAACTATGGATGTGTACCGATCTGATACCACGTTGTTTATTCCCTATAGAAAATCTACTTTAAAAGTACTTTATTTATGTTCATTTTCCGTACTGTCAAACTAGGTCATACAAGACAGTTTAACAATGATAGCAATTATATCACATTTATGCAGGGTTAGTATTGTAGAACTGTTAAAAAAATAATAATATATAAGGAGAAATGGTATTATGGTATCAAATTGGAGCAAATGTATCAGATCGGTACTCGGTAACAGGCCAATTCTCAAGTTCAGGTATCGTAATCATTATAGGGAAGCAAAAACTCTCTAGGCACAATGGTGGTAAGAAGTGCATAATATGTGCTTGATACAGTTTAATTCAGGCAAAAAAAGGCCAGAGTTATTGAGTCTAGAAACACTGAACTCTTTAGAGAGAGAGTATTAAAATGTGCCCTTTAACAAAGGAAAACAAGTAATCATTTCATGTTCAGCCCATGTCAGCTCTGGTCTCCCAAATGCACTGTGGCTATGGGCTTGGTCACTTTTTTTTGTGCAGGGAACACTTAGCTGGCATTACTGAGGCCCAATGCTGCAGCCTTGAACAGCAGCCAGCAGTGGGCTCTCTCTCGCCTGCCATGGACTGTATCTGCCACCTCCGTCTGAGGCACAGAGATGCTCTTTTGAAGTTAATGAAGCATCAGCATACTTCTTTACCTCCACCACCGGGTCATTACGCACGGCCAATGTCAAGGCTGCACAGAGCACTTCAAAGAATTTGAAGAAATCGCCATGCCCACCCTCAAGTTCACCTCCAACAGACTTTGATTTAAATCTCCATAACTGAGACACAGTCTACCCCAAGCTTTTAGACATTTTAGGGCTGCAACCAACAGTAATTATCATTGTCGATTTAATCTGTTGCTTATTTTCTTGGTTAATCGATTAGTTGTTTGGTCTCTTAAATGCCAGACAATGGTGGCAAAACGTCGGTCAGTGTTACCCAAAGCCCACGATGTCGTCCTCGAATGTCCTGATTCTCAAAGATATTCAGTTTACTGTCACAGAGGAGGGACGACACTAGAGCATATTCACATTTAACAAGCTAGAATTAGATAATTTACGCTTTTTGTGTAAAAAAAAATGACTCAATGCAATTGATAATTTTCAAAATAGCGACTGCCGATTTATTGCAGCTCGTCTACGTTTACAGAAATGTCTTCTGAATAGAGACATGTCTTCTACACACCTCCTCAAAGTTTATGATGCTCCAGGGTAGTGCAGGAGATTATGCTGACACGCCTGCTTAAGACAGGAACAGGCTAGCATTTCACAGCATCAGCAAAGAGCACAGGCATTGTATGATGCCACGGTAACGTATCCATGTTGGACCCACATGAGACACAAGGGCAGCTCACCTCTGTTCACACAGGCTGCTGCTGCTGCACTCTCGTGTCTTGGAGCGCCAAACCACACGGTCAACTAAAGCTGTTTGGGACTGGGCGCCATGTTGGAGCTGAGGCTCTGAACTGCGCTTTAGGAAGGGAACTTGTCACTGTTACTATGGGAACTGGCAACTTGATTTTGATGCTTGTATGGGACCCTTTGGGAATGTATCCTCAACAGAAAATAGACCTCCAAGTGCCTTGTGACATGCATCATTCAGGATATGTGTCAGCTTGACGGCACACAGCTAAAGGAAACGTGACGATCACGTTGTCAAAATGTGAAAACATTTCTTAAATTTCTAAGTCCGGGTCTCTGAATGACATGTAATAACTAAGTGTATTAATTACTGCACACAAACAGAGGGATAGGAAGTAATGACTACCTTCTGCTGGGAGCCAGCTTTAAATGCAATCATTACGGTATTTTGCTGCTAAACAACCTGCAAAAATGTACAGGGATATATATATATATATATATATATATATATATATATATGTATATATATATATATACATACAAATTGAAACTAAATGCGCTTAAATTATGTACCCATGGATTGTTCACTCACTCCCTCACTCACTCAAATAGAATTATGCAAACAAATGATGAGAATAAACAGAAAGACTTGAGGGACAATAGCAATGGGGTTTGTTAATTTAAGCAATCAATGAAAAAGCAGAAATAGAAAATGACTTTGGTGCCTTTGTTTTTCCTTTCCAAGGGGATACAGTACTTTATGCAACAGTACAATCTCCTTGGAACACAATTACTCAACACAAGCTGGTGCAGGGTGATTTCCTGACAGTATTACTTCCTCACTTTCCTGCTTGATAAGTAAGGGCTGTTAAAGCTCCTCTGAGATTTCCATTTACACACTACTACACCGATCGCCTACTTTGGATTGCCAACTTCTCTCAATGCAGGCAATGACATCATATCCTACAAAGGTGTTTTGTCCTAGCCTTAGCCTTACCAGAGAGGAAACAGAAAAAGACGGTATGCAATGATACTGCAAGACACAGCTGTTCACTTCACACCAGGCACAGCGCTCCCAGAGACACAACATGAGTCAACATGCAAAGCAATGCAAGTTAGAACAACCCCGCTTCCCAGAAACCAAGCAGCACGAGGACAGGGGAAAAAAAGTCTTTCCAGTCGGACCGGAGCAAAACTGTGACAGTCTTCCAATACCGCACACACAGCTGCTTCCAATAGAAGAAGATTCCACAATTAATCCTATGTAGGTATAGCAAAAGTCAGATCTGCTATATATATTGCAGCAAAGGCTTTTAGTGCAAAATATGGTCTCTCCTATGGATGAGAACCCAGAGGAACCACAGTGCGTGTGTGCCAACGATTATGTGGAAGGCAAGAGAACTGAATCAGTTTTGTTTTCCCCAGAAGATAGAAGGGATAGAAGAGCTTGACTACAAAGGAGGCACGGGCTTCTCGGAGAAATGTGAGTGTGATGCGAGCAAACTATGATCAATACAGTACCCTCACCTAAAAAACCCTCATTCTCCTTGATGTTATTTTAGGCGGCGATAATAAGAACTGCTTTATGTCACTCCCACACATGCGCCTGGGTGTGTAACAGGGCAGGAGGGGAAGTAAGGGGGCGGCTGTTGTGTTCTCACAGTGTTTGTGGAGCTCTAATACACTGAGACAGTTTTTTTTTTTCTTCCCCTCATCTAAAGTGTCACACAGTGCAGCGGGGAGCAGCACAGCCCGGGCAGGTGGGAACAGCATCCACAACACACAGGCGATAGGGGCTGGATGTGAATTCAATACTTTTTAGGCAATATATGGCTGGATTGCCTCAATAACATTGAGTATCAAAAAATGCCTCGTTATTCAGTATGAAAGCTCAATACCTAAGGATTAAACCTCTCCGTGTCAGTGAGCCGATTAGCATAGAGCATGATTCTACCAGAATCAGAATCAGAATCAGCTTTATTTTCCAGGTATGAGGACACATACAAGGAATTTTTGCTTTCGATCTTCATTGCTCACGATTCCAAACCAAGATCTACCAAGATCTAATAATGTTTGGGATCAGCGGTCTAATGTTACACGTTGTAGAGGCACGCATTACCCTGATACGTAGTAGGAGTTAAAAAAAAAGATCAGATTTGATCAAATAGGTACTGAAAAAAGTATTCAGGAACCGGTATCGAAGTTGAAAATAATTGAATGATACCTAGTCCTACAGGCAATCTGCTCTGCTATGGTCTGTGCGTGTGCATGGATGGATATTTGTGTTGATTTGTGCGGATGGGGGTTTGACGGATCCCCGACTCCATCTTTTAGTGGGGTACTGTATTGATGCAAGCCATGCCAGGGTTACTGAAGAGACAGAGAGCGGATAGCGAGCGCCTTATTCAACCTACCTGTGATGTTGACGTCCACAATGCCGGTGCGAGTCCCGATGCTGTTGGTGGCGTCGCAGACGTACGTGCCGGCCAGGTCGTAGGTCACCGGTCCTTTGAAGAACAGGGTGTTGTTCTTGATCTCCACATTACTGGGCAGGGAGCCGTTCAAGCTGTGGTGAGAGAGAGAGAGAAAGAGAGAGAGAGGCAGAGGGGAAATAATACAGACACCATGAAAAAGGCTGCATTACACCAAACCACAGCAGAAAAAATAAATAAAATCCTTCTCCCCTGAGCAGCAAAGCAATTCAAAGCGCATAAAAATACAGTCTCTAGTGCCAAACAAACCTGGATGTGTGTGTGTGTGTGTGAGGGTGAGATAAATACCAGGAATGTTTGACAGCGCTATATTTCAGCCATCATCCATCAAGTCCAAACTAAATTATGAGGACAGGGAATCCCAGCAGGTCCAAGCAGGTAAGACAAAGTTGATGCCTTAGGGCCCAGGCCTGTTTGGTATGTGGAATACGTAGCAGAAAGTAGTGGGAGGAGGGAGTGGGGGGGGGGGTGAAATGGGGGCTTCTTCCCTCAGCCACGGCACAGCTCACATGGCTGGATTCAAAACACAGGGGAGCTGACATGGGAGTTAGCTGATCAAGTGATAAATGCAGAATCTACCAAAATGCTGGGCTGTCAATAAGAACTGGAGCCTGTGTCTCCTGCCTGGGGTGTTTGTCTTCATGGCTGGCTGCCTCTGCCGTGTTCAGACTCGCTCAGGTGCTTTGATCAGGTCAGCACACTTGGACACAGATCATGAGCCCACCCACTCTCGGTTCTATCATTCTTGGGGCTCTTTTTCACGGAGCCCACAGGCGGGGGAAAGGCATCAGGTTTCGGGACAATTAGCTGTTTCCTGTTGCCATCCCCTGGATCGGCTTCATCAGCTGCTTTGAACAGATTTAGCTTAAGGCAAGCTACAAATGCAACTGTGATGACATCAAACAGTTCTCTGGGCTGACTATGGAGCTGCTGGGTGTGGGTGACATTGGTTTCTGTCAACAATGAGTATGTTTACATGCACACTAATATACCACTATTATTCTGAACATGATAATATTCCAAATTGGGTAAAGGTCATGTAAAGGCATATTGTGATATTCCAAACAAGGCCTTTCTCCGAATTTAGCATGTTCCTATTAAAACATGTGGGATGTGCTGGTATTATTTAGGTTTTAGAATCATTCTATCGGCATGTATACAGCGCATTTATAATATGGGTCTCAATAAAAGGTTTTTCACGGCAGTTTGTAGGGTCTCTCTCTGTTTATGGCTTATGTTTAGCTCTGTGCGTTGCTATAGTTGCTGTACACAAACCAACCAGCCAACTTTGGCTTTGGTAGTAATGCACGGCCAAAAGAAAAGACCCCGTCTCTGGTCGGATGCTGAAACAACAGCTACCTTTTAACATTAAAAGACTTGAACAGCAACAAGTTTTTTGATATGCGCACACATCATAAATCATTCATTTTCCGGAGGGTGGTTGAAGAAATGAATGAGTGAGGCTGTGTTCCCACACGGTCCATTACCAGAGGAAAACTTTGAAAAAAATCCTATGTCTGCATCGCTGCAAGTAAACGGGAACATTAGTGGAATATTCATTTTCATTAGCAATGTAAACAGCTTAGTCGGAATATTGTCTTTTTTGAAATAAGGGCAAAACCCCAAGTATTATGTGCACGTAAACGTAGTCAAAGAGCTCCCTCGTTCACTCATGGGCTCGCTCTCTGTCGGAGAGACACTTTGAGATCTGCTGGTGTGCGAGAACATTAAAAACAATGTAATGCTCCATTTATTACAAGGCGGAGAAAAACTAAATGAAATCACAGAGAGGCAACAAAATTAGGTCTTGCACCAACAATGGCCACACATCAGGCACTTGAGCTGCACTAAACAGGCTTTCAACAAGATTCTTCAGAGACGGGGAGGATCGACACAGCGGCAAGCTATTTGTTAATTAATCTGTCATAAAATGCCATTTATAAACATCTGGTCCCTATGTCATGTTAGGGAGCAAATTTCTTTCAGGATAAAAACCTTTTTTCTCTCTACACTACTGCATAATAAGTAGTAGTAATAGAGTTATGGTGGAGTTATTTTTTATTGGACACCTTGCAATGGAGCTGCAGACAAGCATCAATGCAGTACCTAATGATTCAATAATCAGTTACCTCGTGAGCCTCTAGCCGATGCTGAGTGCTGCAAAGCCCAATTGATTTGAAAAGGCGGGTAAACGGCAATACACCACAGATTACGAGGTGACCAGAGCATTTGTATGAGACATCCAACTGTATGTGTGTGTGTTTGTGTGTGTGTGGGGAGCCTGAGGGGCAGTCAAATTAAAAGCTTGTTGTGATTGTGTGGAGGGGGCATTTACTTGAATTAAGAACCCCAAACTGTACTTTGGGGGGGTCACAATTCTCCAAATCCACAACTCAACTTGAATTTTGATTTTAAGGTCACGATTCAATTTCCTTTTTGATTTTAAATAAAAAAAGATTTCAACAGTGATGGCAATGCCACAATAAGAGCTGCCAGATGGCAGAAGGGTACTTTACAACAACAGTGAGTTTACAAGGCACACCTGAATGCTCCATGAGTTTAATTGAGATGGAGTCCAGTCAGAGCCCACATGCTTTACTGTTGGTTGTTTGTTGACTAAATATTGCCACACCAGTGACTTCAGGGAAGCTTGAGAGAAATTACCAGTTCTGTTGTTTCTCCATTATCTCTCACTTCCGGGAGTGGCCATGGTTTGTGAAATAGTCAAACTTCAGACTTGTGGTAAGCTAACTTCATCTCTTTATTTTGATCTCTTCGTCTTTATTTTTTGACCTCATTACGAATAACAAATCATATTTTACATTAGAGCCTTGAAGCATGTATAGCTAAGGGTGTCCCACTTTAATCAAAATGTTCTTTTGATTTTGACTATCAAAGTCAAAAGCTGGATGGACGATTCCATCAGTATTTTTTTCTCTCTCCACCCTTGCCTAATTGCACACGTCCTGAAGAAACGGGTGAAAAATGGTAGCATGCAGCTGAAGACACTGTAACGTTAACTTACCAGCTGGTAGCAGGCACCTAACAACACAGCATTATGTTAGCTTAACGACTGGTAGAATGCAGCTAAAGAAACAGCGTAACGTTAACTTACCAGCTGGTAGCAAGCAGCTAATGACCCAGCGTTATGTTAGCTGACCGGCTGGTAGCTTGGACACAGGGTAAGCCGGTAAGCTAATGTTACCCTGTTTCTTTAGCTGCATGCTACCAGCCGATAAGCTAACGTTACTCTGTGTCTTTAGCTGCATGCTACCAGCTGATAAGCTAACGTTACTCTGTGTCTTTAGCTGAATGCTACCAGCCTGTAAGCTAACGTTACCCTGTGTCTTTAGTTGACTGCTACCAGCCAAAAAAGCTAACATTATGCTTTGTCTTTAGCTGCGTGCTACCAACCAATAAGTTAATACTACCCTGTGTCTTTAGCTACCTGCTAAGACACAAAACTAACTACATACAGTAATTAGCATGAAAGGACAGCATCTTTAACAAAAGAGCTGTCTATTTACAGGAGATGGCCTCAAAGTTGTCTTACATTCATGCGTAATATTTATTGTAAGGTTTCAGTGTCTTTGAGGAGCCGCAGACAACTTTAGTATATTTAAATATAATTCAATTTAAAGGGGAAATAAGTAATCTGTGAGTTTCAACCACAGCTACGGGTAGATTGAAGCAACAGTTCCCTTAGGTTGGCCTTTAATCGACATGAATAATAGAATCACATTTTCACTCCGGCGATAAGTAAGCCGGCTAATTAGAGTGGAGTTTGAGGTAATCACACTGCAAAATGTGGTGATAACAATAATACTGTTTTCTTATTTATAGAATCCAATATCTTTGAGTGACTTTCAATGCGTTATGGAGGGAGAGGATGTGTGTGCTGGAATATTGCTTTCCAGGGAAAGAAAAAAAATTATACCAAACTATATAGCCTACTGTATATAAAAACTATAGCAAAATACGTAATTGAGGCGTTTTTGATAATTAACAATTTTTCCGCCCTTCTTTCCCCCACTTATAGCATTCTTGTGCCCACTGAAAACTAGAGTATGCACTAAAAACATACTCAACAAATGTGTAGGGCGAGTGAAGAATGCCCTACAAGCAAACATTTAAAAAACAAACAAAGCTTAAACAGGGCGGTCTTTCTTTAGTCTAGTCTCTGCTATTTCAGTGCAGCTCCCCATTAACCCATTTTGAGAAATAGCTCTGGCATTGTGTTCTTAGAAGAAGAAAAAAAAAAAAATCAAAGATGCTCGGATTCTTTCTTCAAGGACTGTGTTCACGCCAAGGCTCTTGCACACTGCACACAATGCAGGGGAACAGAGAAAATGTGAGAAAAATGAACGCAGATAGTAGAAAAAAGTGACGATTATTTCAATTATAGCTCCTACAATGAGCCAAATAAACTAGAAAACAAACAAAACAATCCGATCCTATGATCTCATGGGATTAGACAAATACTAGATACAATAGATTGTCTGTGTAATTAATGTGGATCTGTATCAGAGACATTACTATTTATTGGATTTGGCTATACCTATTGTGTGTGTGTGTGTGTGTGTGTGTGTGTGTGTGTGTGGGGGGGGGGCTCTAAATACATTGAGGGTCGAAGGTGATACAAAAATCGGGAAATACCTAAATAGTACTTATATGTAAGTAGGAGTGATCACCATGACTTAGAAATAAAATATTATCAATCTGATTTGAAAGTGGGGGGTAGGACACATATGGGATTTGTGCTGGGATTTGAATCACACCCTAGTGTGTGTGTGTGTTTGTGTATGTGTGTGTGGTGACAAGTTTGATGCAATTCTGCCGGCCTTCTCCGGATCCTTCCGTCACAGCCTTGTGCCGACCTCCACACTAGAGCCCAGGGGAACCTTCACAACACATTTGGCATCTCATTTTTAGTGCAGCAACGGCCGTCCCCTCCTATCTGTCAGCACAGTGCCCTCGTCTTCCTAGATCACATCTCTTCACCCTCCTCCTCCTCTTTTCTCCCTATCTCCCTAAATCTCCCGTTGCCTTTGATGGAAAAAATAAATAAAACCAAGCAGGTCAAATCTTCTCTATCTTGTCGTCTTTGTTTGCTGCTGCTGCGCGGATACCAGCGTCTCTACCCTGAGAGCTGAATCTATGCATAAAAAAGGGTAAAACAACTCCCCATGCCTCATTAAAATCCAACAGAGGTCTGTAGAGTAGATACAATGAGGGCACAATGGTCTATTAATCCACATCCACTCGTGTCAAGTGACATATTTCTCAGCCCAGTCTCTGCCGAGCAATTACATGACAAATTGCTACATTTATCTCTCAATTTCACCGCATAATGCTGTAATTTCGAACTGCGATACACTCACAAACATTGCTTTATATTCAAAGAGCAGCACCGCCCTTTCCTGTGTTTTTTTGTTGTTGTTATTTTGAATCTGACATCAGAACGAAGAGTTGGATCAGTGCAAATTACTGCAAACAACTGCTTTCTAGTTGCACTCCTTCCATGTCTCTGTGTATACAGTATGTAACCTACATCAAATCCGTATGACCGACATTCACGCAATTACTCAAAGCGGATCAAACCCAGAGGTTATTTGGCGAGTCCCCGAGGCCTTGACGACGTTTGTTTGAATCTCTTTTACTTTCTACTTTCATGTATTTACAGCGATAGTCTCCGAGGCAAAGACACTGATGTCAGCCCCGCGGTATGCTGGCCTAATCCACGGCTCCTATACTGCAGCCCTGTCCTCTGTGTGTGTCAGAGACATACCGCTGCCTTCTGCGCCCTCCAGAGAACACAACAGCGCCAACAGTGACGCTGTCTTACCCCACCAACTGCATGCTGGTCCTCCCGACTTCAAAGCGAAAGCCAAAAAGCAAGGCAAAGTGTGTTCTGTTTGCATTTATCTCCCAGTATCTATGACCATCAAGAAGATAGGGGTGTGTGTGTGTGTGTATTGCAACCGTAATGGGACCATTGTACTCTGCCTTGGGCGCAAGTCTTATCTTCATTACACGTAAATACACGCAGACACATTTCTGGACAGGATGAAGGCAGCGGGTGTGTTTTTATCTTTGAAGATTACTGTCTTGTATAGTATATATATCTATATATATATATATATATATATATATATATGTCTTGAAACAACTGTTGGAAAAGTGCAGGCTGTTTGAATGGGCCATTCTATGAAATTGCCTGCCTGTGCTTGAGCAAGCCCTGCACAAAAAAAATGTTTTTTTCACTCCGAAAACCCAAGGTGAGAGAAACAACACGTAGCGATGCCGCCTTAAGGGGTTTTGTTAGGGTTTAGTCCAACTCACAGTTTCCACTGGTAGATGGTGACAGGGGGGTTAGCGTCAGCCCTGCAGGTCAGCTGAACATTCTGACGGTTCAGGAACCAGTTTCCATCAAAGTCCTCGATCTTCACCTCGGGTTCGTCTGCAAGGAAGGCACACTGGAGTCACTTCATACCCCCAAAACACTGCTGTATTCCTGAAGAAACTTAACTTTTGCAACAAACAATATGAACAATGTCTCCAGACTTTTACCACTTTTAGCTTCACCACTTGTTTTACATTGCTGAAGTTAGGGGGGAAATAAATAAATGAGTATAAATAGCATCCAACATCCAACAGTGCAAGACTCATTCCACCAAGATGCACCACAGAGCGCCACAGGAAGTCATTCCCGCCTGTGGCCAATCAAACTCTTTAACTCCTCCATCAAGAGTGTCAGTGACTGGGAGGCCCTGGGATAGTTTATAATTATGTGTTCATTAGTCATATCTTCAACTGTGCACCATGATGAGCAATACTTTATGTTAAAACTGCAAGAACAATACTGCAATACTTTACATTAATGCATTTATTTACACCGCAAACAGATCCAATTTCTCAGCACTATTATCATGTAGATTCTTTCCACTGTTGTATATAGCACAGTATTTGACAGATTGTATATCTTTATTTTTTACATATAGATTGATGCTATGCATTTTAGCATAACTTATATATATCTTATATATTTTTATATACTTTTTCTTACAATGTCTCCATATTTTTATACTCAAGAGTACATGTAACACATTTAACTTTCCCCTCTAGGCTCAATCAAGTATTTTAATTGACTGATTGATAACACACACACCTGGAAGATAGGTGCATAGAAGAATGAACTGTAACCAAAACTCATACTTATCATACTTAACATCCTTTCAGCACAAGATTGATTAAAGAGGCCATGTTGCTGTATCGCTTTAAGTCAATTATTAGAGTCTGGTGCATACTCAGCAGCTATTTTGCTTTCTTTCTCTTGACTTTGTACAGCTGGAAAGGTTTCTGAGCTGTTTGCAACGCAAGAAGTTGTCGTTTACTGTAAACTGTGGTGATGGGTTCACGCTGGCGCCAGGAAACAAAAACATGATGCATGAGATCAGGAAATCCAGGTGAGAATACGTTACAACCCAAAAGTAAAAGACAATTGATTTTATTTTTATTTTTTTTAAATCAGTATAAAAAGCAGATTCTTACACTGCACGTTGAGCACCACGCTGTCTGTGATCCTCTCGTTCCGGTACGTCACGATGCAGGTCAGCTTCTGTTTGTGGGTCTCGCGGCTCGGCACCACCACGTAGTTGCTACGTACCGTCACCGTCCCGTTTTGGTTCTGAGTCTCCTGGAACGTGGCTTCGCCCTTCAACCTGGTGTCCCATTTGATCACGCTCGGCGGCTTCCCGTTGGCTGACACACACGTGGCGACAGTCATCTTGCGTTTGCTGGCCCTGGCCACGATAGTGGGCGTTGTCAGAGTCATGCGTGTCATAGGCCGAGCTGTGCAGAAGACAGGATGAAGCAACAGAATGACATACAACCCACTACACAGAACTCATAACTTATCCATGTTTCATAATGTTCTTATTCAGTCAGTCAGTTTATAGGTTCTTATGTTTATATTTTATAGTCATAGTCAATATTTTATCATCATCTACTGCACTGTTCAATCCCTAAACTGTTCACTTTTTTATCATTATACACAGTCTACAAGTATCTCACCTTATCATGGTCATTGCATTTCTGTTAAGGGGATTTTTTTTTTTTTTTTATGTATATGTGTGATATATGTGTGTATATGTCTGATATATGTGTATATATGTGTTTGTTGTGCTATGGTTGGCTTACTACTGGATGCCTAAAATTTCCTTTGGGATGAATAAAGTGTCTATCTATCTATCTATCTATCTATCTATCTATCTAAAATGTAATTCAAGCTCGTTGAACAGAGATCCTGTGTGTGTTTGGTGTCTAATTGTGTCTACTTCACCTACAATCAGCTTTTCAAAGTAAATTAAGCTAAGGGGATGAGAGATGACAACATTGTTTTGGAACTTTCTCTTCTTTCCTTGCTCAAAGCCAAAGCAGTTGTCAAGGCTTATGCAGACATAGAACCCACTTTGCCTACCCAAATGCACAGTCATCCAATTTGAATCCTTTGCAAGGTGCCAATTAGCAATCTACTTTTAGTACATCTAAAGGCCGGCTCGAGCCTGAGCACTACTGAAAGAGATGAAGAGGCCTCTTTGAACGCTGCCGCTTGGTGATCTGCACACAGGTTCCTAACGTTCACTGAGCCGCAGAAAGCCTGAAAAGACCTGGGAGGCTCCGTGACGCCTAAAACGGGGACTAGGGGGCTGAGAAGATGCTCTGGCAACAGGGACTACTTAAGCCAAGTGTTTTTTTGTTCTTTTACTGGGACTTAATGGAAAAACACACCAACACTTAATTTCTAATTAGATCTCTTCATCAGAGTCAGCACACAACCTTTTCAAACGCTGCCTCTTGCCAAGATAAACTACGTCTTAGGCACTCATTATTTCAACCCACACAAAATGAGATTATTCATGCCAAATTACCCACTCTGAAGTGGCCTTATTGATTTCTGTCCCACCTGCCATTTTTATTGACTGCTCTCTGCAGCCGCTTCCTGTTTTATAAAAACCACATCTGGGACTGGTGTTAAACGGCACGTCACCCCAATCATTGCATCGGGAAATCCTCAAAAACGATTTTCACTTCAGCTTTGAATGAGGACGCCTAACAAGGTCCTCAATGGAATGAGCGAGACTCAACAATGATGCAATGGTTGGCGGTGCTGTTCGCCAATCACAGATTTTAGTTTTTTTTATTTGTTATTGTTAACAGTGTGATTATGCAGCCGCTTTAGGAAACTGAGAAACAGCATCTGCTTTTTAACCCTCCTGTTGTCCTCAGGTCAAATCCTACCCCTTTTAAAAAATGTCTATATCTGAAACATGAGTTTCTTTTTAACCAAATTACCACAAAAAAATGTACTGGATTCCTTACAACGCTCTTTACAAATACAATTGATCACTTTCCTTCCTCTGATGTTAACTATTAGTCAAAATAATTCATAATTTCTGCTTTTGTATCTCAAATATTAGGTATATTCTATATAAATGAGGGTTATTGACCATGAATTCCAAAAAGTATAAAACTAGTAAAGCGGTGTTTGTGAAAACTAAAAAAAGTCTGAAAAAGGGACGAAAATGTAAATCTTTTGTCTGTTTTTCACGCTGGAGAACAACACAAGGGTTAAACGTTCCAAAAGAACTCAAACTACTTTACAACAAAGCCTGTGGCAATTTAACCTTGAAGAGCTGGAAAGTGTGTTTTCTTTGCCTCTAAGTTAAAAAGGAAGATGTTGGTTTGACCGAGTTTTATCTGATTCAAAATGTCTCTTTTCCGCCTAAAGTCAAAGAAAATTGGGGTGACACGTTTACAAGCTTCTGACTTCTCTTCAGGCAAGCGATAACACGTTAAAGGAAAGAACTCAAAGGCTGCCTATGTTAACGATCTAAAAAAATGAGCACAGGTGCATTTTAGGGTGTGTCCGAATCCACTTTGCTAGTTTGATGGCAGAAAAAAGGGTCCGTACGCTAAGTGCATGGTTCAAAAGGGTTATACTTAGTGTCTTCATTAATCCATAGATGTGTTTTGGGCGTAAAATGGAATTAATTAATCGGTGTCATCTCCCATTCCCTTTAACAGCCACACGCCTCTGCACCTTGGTGCGTTGCTATTATGATGGCAGATTTGCACCGTAATGTTTTGATTTTTACCCTTTGGCATGTGTGTGTGTTGCTGCACTTCCCTTTGTGTGTAACAGGCATATTGTGTGTGCTATGCATGAGCCTAGGCACATTGTACTAATGTGCCGTTAAAATAACAATGAAATGCTGCGTTGTTGACTTTAGACCAGGTTTTCGGGGGTCAACCGTGCGATCACTTCCCGCTGCCTCAAGATAACAATACGTCAAGAATTCCCCTGAACACACCTCCCTATAAGACCAGCACAACCATGGGTGCAAAGATAGACGCAGGTGCATTTTCTATTTAAACAATGCAGCCGCTGGAAGGGAAATTACCAGCCGGGTCAGTCTTAAAATAGAAAAGACACTCGGCACCTCGCCGAGTGTAAGATAGGGCCAGTTAACTGATGCTTAGATGTACAACTTGGTTTTTACTCCCTTTTTTTGTTGTTGTCTCAAAACACATCGATATATTCACCGTGATCATTACACATCTGTTCTGTCCGATCCATGTATGTTCAACATGTGGAAGCCTGACAAGGAACAATACTGGCTGACAAAGGCACATGTAAACCTGGGTATTGAAGTTATTGGGTTGTGCCATTGCATGTGGATGAATTTTCAGATTTTACAGTCAATGTGCAGTCAAAACCCTGCATCTCCAAATCTGGTGATTTTAAATTTTTCAAACATACTGACGGATTAATTATTCACTTACAGATTGAGACAATGATTTCACTTCTTCGGCTTAGCAGAGCTGAGATTAGATTTCTGAGATCCGTGCAGGGAGTCTTTGCTTTGGCTTAATTCATTTTTTCTTCTTCTTTTAAATACAGCTGTTGTGGCTTTAAACTGAATACAATCTGACTAGCAATATCCAAAAGTGTAACATTTCAGTGTTTAAGGACAATTTCTTACCAAATACAGTGAGGTTGACCATGTTTTCACGGTTTCCCGCAGGAAATGTGGTATACTCGCAGATGTAGGCCGCTTCGTCAGACAGCTGCAGCTCGGAGAACATGATGGTGGTGTCCTCCAGCGAGGGCGTGCGATGGCGGACCGCGGCCTGCTTGAAGGTAACTCGCTCCTTAAAGGGCGGCAGGACGGACACGCCCAAGGCCGGGTTGGCTATGGCCACGTTCTGTTTGCTACCGTTAAGGACCTTCTGCCAGGTGACTTGAGAGATCTTGACCGGCGGGTTGCTGTTGACGAAAATGCAGCGCAGTTCCACTTGTGAGCCCACAAAGCCGGACTTAGCGGAGTCCATCTGTACCATCTGCCCGCTGCCAGCTACAAGAAACAGACAGAGAGAGAGAGAGAGAGAGAGAGAAAACATTTAATTATGATTAACAAGTGTCCAAGGCCAAGCAAAGCACTCGAATCAATAGCACGTACATGCACTGAAAGTCAAAGAGTCACTCAGCTTCCTAGGTAGTACATGCACGCACAACACTCCCAGTCAGACTCCAGGATTCAGCCATACACTCACCATATGCTGCAGATACAATGTCTGCTCCTCACACTGGTGGAACCTAACTAAGTACATTTACTCCAGTATTGCACTGAAGAACAAACTGTGAGGTACTTGTACTTTACCTGAGTCTTTTCTTTTTATGGCACTTTCTACTTCTACTCCGTTACATTTCAGAGAGAAATATTGTACTTTTACTCCACTACAATTCTCTGACAGCTTTAGTTACTTATTACTATACATGTTAAGATTCCTGCACACAAAACACATAGTAGTAGTTTATAAAATCGGATGTTTTATATAACGACGTAGAAGTACAGCTGAAATTATTAGACCATTAAATATACAACTGTTTGGGTCCTTTACACTTTCTAAAATGGGAGGATTTATCGGCATTGAATACTTTTACTTTAACAAGTACATTTCCCAGATGATACTTACATACATTTACTTAAGTAACATGTTCAATGCAGGACTTTTACTTAGTATTAGTATTTCAACTGTGTAGTATTAGCACTTTTACTTACAGTATGTAAAGTATCTGAATACTTCCACTACCATTGGCTCCGTATACATGTATACATGTGTAAAGAGTTGCTCCATGGGGTGGGGGGGGGCTGTTGTGTGTAAAAACTGGGGGAGTTAATAAAATAATGGGCACATCCACACATCCCTGTCTTTGTCCACGAGGACAGTGTTTCCGCTGAGATGAAATGGCCGAGCGAGAGCCAAATCACTAATGAATGAATGGGGCGGCGTTTGGAGCCAAGTTATCGTCAGCTGTAATACCCCCCCCCCCCCCCCACCCTCCGTCTACTCTACACGCTGGCGAGCCCATTGTAATCTTAATTACTTTTTACTCACAGTTTCCATTAAAATAACAACGTAGAGTCCTGTGTAAGCACTCACAAGAAAGAGAACACACAAACATTAGCCATATAAAAGAATATAAAACAGCAATTACGCCCCTCTCCTCGACTCTTTAAGCCTGTGGGGAGTATGGCACCACAAATAAATAAATAAATGGATCCAAATAGTCTTTTAGCATATGCTGACCTCTTACTAAACTAAGTGTAAAGCTCCCTTCTTCCACATGCCCCTCGGCTTTCTCTGCAATGCTTCATACAGTATGTCTCCATCCTGGCATCAGCTGCCCCCCCCCCCCCAGCCTGCCTGCTTTTACCTATAGCACACACCATTAACAGATTGACAGAAAATGAACCAACAACAACTTTTATGATCAATTAATCACCTGATCGGCTGCATTTCTCCATTTTGTCCAGTTGTAATCATTGGGGTTTGGTCTTTTTTTATGGCATATAATTGCCTGAACAATGAATTGATTAGTCAAAGAAAAAAGATCAACGGATGCATTAATATGGATAATAATGCTTTTAGCTAGGGCTGCCCGATACGAGGAAAATATGCAATATGCAAGCCCATTGTGGAATATCGCTTGCAATAAATAGTCAACTATTAAAGTTTACTCAGTTCTGCCCTTCTGTTGCTTTCAGTATTCCGCTAAAATACATCAGATTGCTGAAATAATGAAAGGAAATTATTTCCAACATTCATTTTTTGGGATGAACGGAACATTGAATTGAATATAGGCACCACTAAAAACAACTAACAAAACAAACAAAAAATGTCTGAGTCTCTATTGCGACATGCCGCAGCCTTTCACACTGTGTAGCCAGACGATACTGCGATGATGATATAAAAACAATATTTTGTGCATCCCTTGTTGCAGTTATTCTTCCTGCTTTCATTCTTCCTTGTCCATTTAATCTGAGTTTGAAGTCCAGAAAAACTAACTTTCATTCACGCCTGATTTGGGCTCTGAAATGACTGCAGTCTGAACAGATGTGCCATTGAACCGCTGCAGGGCTCCAGCATACAGTTGTCGTCGACACACCTTTTTTTTTTATATCTCAGGCTCTAATTTATCTTCCTTTCCAGGTGAAGTGTGATGATGTTCCATGGTGAGGTCCGACTACCCCTGGCAGGGCTTGTATTTACAACTAGCCCCTGCTATAATTATCCCCCATGGATAGACGGGGTCCCCGGGGAAGAAAAGACTAAAATGTCTCCGTTAATCACCCTGGACTCATAAAGCCACCAGTGTATAAAGCCATAAACAGAGAGAAAATATGTTGCGGCCTCAAGTGGAGGACTAGGGCCTACACACATGCCGCACAAACAGAGCGGCTCTTTAGCATTGAGTAACGGCATTGCAATGATGGATAATCGCTGTGTTCAGAGATAAAGTTTCCGCAGGGGGCTTTAAAATGTGAAAGAATACGTGAGAGAGATCCATTCATGTATACACCCACTGAATACAATATCTCATGGAGTCTATCTTAAACTACACATGAATCGGAAAGCAGCTGCGCGTGCAGTCTGTCAAATTGTCTAAGGAGCCAGCGACTGTCGGGAAGATTTTTCATAGAAAAGCTGTACTGTAGGTAGTCAGCTGAAGGACACCAGGGCACAAAACATTCACGGGGAGAGGAAATATAGAAGACCATTAATGGGTACAATGTATTTCTTTCCATTTTTTCACGGCAAGGCGCACAGCTCTCAGCGTATGCTGGAAAGCAGCACATTAACAGTGAAAGGCAATTTCCACCCATTGTTGTATACTTTCACTCAAGTACAGCCTCCGCAGCCTGCATCAAATCATATAAAAAAACAAAAAACAAAGTGACAACCTTTTGATGTTACTGAGTGCACATCATCTTTCAATTCCTCCGCACCCCATCGACGATACCCTCTCTATAGTGATTTAAACCTGGGGGATTTGACAATGACAGATTGATTTACTAATACAGTTTGACAGGGAGGACTGGCAACCTTGTCATCTGTACCTTGAGAAACACCTGTGTCCTTGTGCACCTCAGGGCAATGCTTTACTCCATTTTTATCACAGATTAGATTACCAGTTGTGGCAGCTATAGTATGATATTTTTTTGAAATAGCAAACAATTTACTGTGTGACAACACCAGTTAAAGTTCAATCTTAAGTTGTGGAAGTGTGTGTGTGTCTGCAGGAGGACTGTAAAAACGCATAGATATGTACCTGGCCAGACCTCACCTTGAATGCTAAAAAAACAATCCTAGCATGGACTGGCTGTGTAAAAAGCTGCAGCCCCTCCCTCCTTCCCTCCTTCCCTCTCTCCCTCCCTCCCTCCCTGCTTCGAGTCTGATCCTCCCCACTCAGATTGAACCAAATAAACAGCAGCTCACCCAAATGAAAACCAGAGGAGTCGGCATAATTACACAGCCACAGAGCCCAAATCCCCTCCGTGAAGGAACCGGGGGCGCCCACGGGGACCCCTTTCACTCAAAGACTGGAGTCCTTGGCTGAGCTCACAATTACAGACTACAGCACAGAGCTGCAAAGCCAAAGAAGAGAAGTGCCACATACATGTAAGATGCATTAGGAAGGTAGATTGTGTGAGTGAGCCAATGATTTGGAAACAGAGGGCGGGGGGGGATATAGTACCAAAAGTGGTGGAGATGCTGTAGTGGCGAAGGGGGGGGGGGGGGGGGGGGGGGGGGGGGGAGCTTTGGGAGACTTGTAGGTGCGCTGCAGGTTTGAGGTTGGCTTGTGTTACCGCTTGGGCTACTGCTGATGCTTTGTTCTCACAATGACAAGAGGGTGACAAGGGGGGGGGGGGGGCAGTCATGGTCTAATGCACCTGAGGGTACACATTGCCTTGAGAGTGGCCAGTGGAGAGAGGAGCCCTTTTTCTGGAAGGGAAAGCTATAGGACAAACAAATAAAGTCTGTCCAAGCTGAAAAAAAATAAGAGTGGTTTGATTCACGCCAGGTGAGCGGAGCTGGATCAAGGGGGACATAAGGGGCACTATTAAAACAGCTGCGCTACCGTCTGGCCCTGCACTGATAGCAAGAAGACTCCCAAGGCCGGGGCATAGAGCTGTGCACAGAACATTCTGTGCAAACTGTAATAAGATCTGGCCTGTCGCGCAGCAAGGAGAAGCATGTGCTTTGTGTTGTTTGCATATGTCACATTGGACAATGTCCTGCATCAAAAACAGCCTTCATAGGCTTCCCATGGTGTGTGGACAATATCCAGGACAATGCAGACCTGCAGGGCCATCTTCACTGCAAAGATTTTTTTTTTTTTTTTTAAAGCTGAGAGGGTGAATGTGTTTGATTCAAACAGACATTTCATTGGCCATGAGGGAAAACAAATGCAAACATGAAAAACAAGCTTGATTCCTTACTGTAACCAATCAAAAACAATCCAAAATGAATGGGAACATGACATTAACATTTCATATTTGCTTTTTATCTGCTGCAGAGACAAAACAATGTTATTAAAGTGTCAACGCTAAATATACTACATTGATGGGTGCGTTTAATCCCAGATATTCTGCGTTAAAATGGAAAACCTGACCTTGCTCTACATATAAAACAATGACAACACAACAACACCCAAAATTGAACCTTAAAGCCAGCTTCTTCTCCATAAAACTGCCACTTGGCAGCTCTTCTCGCAATTGACACGTACCACCACTGTCTTTTTTTTTCTTTCTTTCTTAGCTGAACTGGCCCACAGCCAACAACATTTCAAAAGACAATTATTGGCTCATTTACCATACGTGGGCCAAGCTCATTCAGGAGGAATCCATTTGTGCTAGAGTCAAACAAAGTTCAGAATAATTCACCTCTAGCTGCTGCGATGTGAGGAAGGCAAAGATTAAATAGGACTCGATGCATATTTTAGAAGAGGCACTCATTACTGTCTTCTATTTAAAGCTGCGCCAAGCACACTGCCAGTCCCAAAAGGCAGTGAGATGTCGCTGTTTGAAGTATGAAGACTTTAAAACCCAGAAAATGTTTAATGTGATGGCATTAAACTGCACCCCACTTGGGCCTAAATGTCGTCTTCTCAGTGGCTTTTAGGAGAAGATAGATTGGAGAGTTTCCACTTCCACTGAGCTGAGCGCTCTCCCGTGTCTTTCAGTAGACAGGGAAGAGTTCCTGCTTCTGTCCAACCCTGACACTGAAATATAATTTAGGCAGATAGGTTCAATCTATGACATCTCTGTTTGTAGGGACTCAACGGTCTCGTCGACTGTGGCTCCACTTTGAGAATCAAGCAGATAAATCAGGCGTATTTTGCAAAGATGTGGACTAGGTGGACTTGGATTTGATTTGACTTACATCACCGTTCTGATGACTAGCAACTCAACTTGGACTTAAGTTAATGACTTAATGACATGATGATTCAGATGACTTGCATAATTCATACACTGCAAAATATTTGGTTCTTACCAAGATAAAAAAAAACTTTAGAAGTGTTATGTAACGGATCTTGTGTTAACCCTTCCCGTCAACCATAATAAAAAAAACATGTTTTGGTCACTTTTTTTCAACCCTATTATCGCTTTTTCAATGTTTCAATGGGTTTTTTTTTTTATGTTTTTGCCAACTTTTTTGATATTTTTATTGTTTTTTATTTTAAGCGCTTATTTCGGCAGCCCGCTTTTTGTGACAAAAAATAAATAAATCAGGACAACATGAGAGTTAAGAGTGAATTTCTTATTTTAAGTGTTCAACTTCACACTATAATCTTAAATCAAACAAGCTGGTCAAGTGAAATTATCTTGCTTTATGGACAGATAATTTCACTTGTTTTAAGAACCTTTTCCCTCAGATTCAGTGTTTTATCTTGTAATAAGACAACAATTTTTTGCAGTGTATGTTTGAATGTTAGTTGTTAAATATAAAATAATATAATTGTAATGCTGTCACGTTTCTGTAGCTATGATCTTGTAGTCTGACTGACAGTCTTTCTAGGTTTTGAACATGAATGCATTCATTCCAGTGAATATCAATATTTATAATACAGATTATTATGTCATACGTTTTGTGTTTTATGAGAAGGACTACTAGTACCTTGTCTTTACTCTTAATAAAGGCTGGATACAAACGTTAAGAGAGCTTTATCTTAGGAGTAAAAAAGTGACTATATTTGGAACATGTCACCTGTCACTTGACTAGACTTGCCCCCCAAAAAAACTCCATACTGCTTGAGACTTGGACCAAATGACTTGAAACTTTTGCAAACAATGGTATTTTGGTATAAATGTTATGCCAATTAAAGCAAATGAAGACCCATCATCTCCAGTATGCTTGATATGCTTTGGAAACTCCATTGTTCCTAAGTGGGATGCTGGGAGATAAAACATGGCTTGAGCCACTGTGGATAATGACTGTTTAATGTAGTCCCAGTTCCCACGGCAATGGCTGAGGCCTCTGTACTCCCCTATTCATGACCACACATGGGGTGCTCAAAGGGGGGGGAGTCATATCGGTCTCATACACACACAAACACACACCCATTAGTTGCTTGTTTATTCCCCTGTTGGGGATTTTTACTCTTTTTTCTTTATCAATCAGTATTTTGGAGCTCAACCAGTAGCATTTTGGTGATGTTATCAACAGACAGAAGTGCTTTTCAAACTGCATTATCCAATAAATGAGGGTATTACTCTTAGGGATAACTGGGAGCTATATGTCTCTGATGCAGGCTTTAATACCTCCAGATAGGGTACTTCATTTAGGAGGAGAAGCCATATTTGATGTAATGTTGCTTTTTGTTGAGCGCAGCCATTCAGTTTTTTTTTATTTCAAATGGAGAAGTATGTGTCAGACAATTTGTTTTAATCTGCACTCAGACACTATTTGATGGTGCATCAGCCGGGTCTCTTGAGTAAACAATGGTGTACCGGCCAAAGCAGCTCGCTTTACCCTCTGTCTCCCCGAGCAAACATTCAACTGCAGAGGCAAGCGAAAACCTCACTGGAACAGATGGCCGGTAGACCTGTTCCTAATTTTCTACTATCTGGTTCAAATTTGAGACGGTGCTTTTGTACAACACACTCATTCATTGAGGACAATGGAACGTTTGCCGAGCTGTAAATGGTAATGATTGTCAGGAATATTTATTTGGTTTAACAACTTCCCAATCTGGGATTGCTCCATGAAAAGGCGCTGTGCATTACATATGGGAATATAACGAGAGACAGAGAGGGAGAGAGAGGCGTAATGGCCGAGCGCCGCAACACAGTAGTCGTGTGTTTTCCACACGGGTTATAAAATTACAACTTCCAGGTTGGCGGTGCGTAGCATCAGCCAGTCAACCGTATGCATTAATTCTCACCTAATGTAGCCGCATCTATCGCTTCTGAGGAAACACGAGGTTCACACGCCCACACATGCACGCCCCCCCTCGAGCAGCTTTAAGGCATTTCAAATGTCAAGGGGATGCATCAGTTCGGCTGAAACGGAGCTTCTCATCTTATTTTAGCGTGCTAATGATTTATCTATGAATGAAACCACGGAAAACATCACTTTTCTATTTTGTTATCAGACTATTTCAAAGAACCAAACATAAATGGAACAATGGGGTATATTACAACAATTATGGGAGCTTCTACTATTATCTTTGAATTGAATACATACAGTGGGCAAATATGTCTGTTACCTTCTGGTAATTAGTGTTTTTTTTTATTCAGGTCTAATGGAAAATATGCTGGAAGTAATGTGGGAGCAGAGTTGTCTTTGAGCAATGGTAAATAAAGCTGGGGCAAAAATGAAATAAGGCTTTTGCCCTAGGTGAAGGGAGAGAGGGGGAAAGAGAGAGAGAGAGAGAGATAGAGAGAAAGAGGGTGAGAGAGACAGAGTAGAGCACAGATCAAGTGTAAACACAGTATCAGAGAGCTCTGACCCTCCCCCTGCAGCTTAACTAAACAAGGCCACCGTGGTTTCGGTTCTACAACACAAAATAAACAGCCCTGATGTTACCTGACCAAATGACGAGATGACATCAGCCACTGATACCAGATAGCAAGCAACTGTCAGTAAACAAAAGGCCGGGTGCAAATCAAGCGGAGGGAGAGTCCGCCTTCCTGGTAAATGAATGACTGGAAGCGTTACAGCTTGTTTGACTGAAACTGAAGGGGAAAAACAGGAATCAGCTCCAGGTTTTGCCAGTGTCAAAGTGTGGGCTCAGAAATGAAATGTTGTGGTGTGAGAGCAATAACAGCTAGATAATAACATGCTTTATGAGACAGATCTAATGCCAAGACACTGGGGAGCACTCGCACAGACTAGACAATTAGTCAACAAAGCATCTCATCCACTGAATGGGCTGAGTGTGCACGGCGGTGCGCGCTGACTATCTTTCAATAATGCAAAAGTTTTCCCGGGCTTTCAACTGAGGGCAGCTGTCGGACATCTTAATAGAAGAGAGCTGATCAATAAATAAAAAGGGGGCCACAGCCACGCTGCAAAGTGATGCATTATGGTCTCAGATAGGCCGAGCCCCCCCGGCGGCTACAGGTGTAGGCGACAAAGCACAGACGAGTTAAGGGGTGGGGCAGGGTTACGTAAATGTGATGGAGAGGATTTTGGGGAGTTAGGGGGGAGGGTAAGCAGTGAGAGTGACATGCATCGGGTCAGACATGGTGAGCAGATTATAGCACTCAGGATATTAAAGTGGAGGAGAGAGGATGCTGCCGGCAACACACCTCCTGTGGAAATCTCAGTATTAGGGCAGGGTGACACAGAGGCGATGTGCGCATTTCGTTTGACACAGTCGACATAACGCTACAGTCACAACTTCCGCAGGGACATGCTCCTCCTCATGCCCTATCGTGGTCAACCCTTGCGGGATAGGTCAGAGACGAGCATTATTATCCCTTGTTTTGTCCTGAAAATCAACACTTTTTGTTATGGTTTTGTCTCTTTTATCGACACGTTTGTCTCATTTTTGTCATTGTTTTTGGCTCATTTTTGACGTGTAACGCTTCTTTTCATCACCATATATTAACACCACTATCACCAACATGTTACCAGTTTTACATTTACTACATGTTTGGAATTTCTGGTCAATCAACCTCATTTTTAGTAAATTATATCTAATTCTTAAGTTAAAAAAGCAGAAATTATGAATTAGTTAGACTCATATTAAATGAAGGATAATTACACAAGGGTATATGTCAATGTACAGTCTGGTTTTGAAACATTATATTTTTTTCAAAAGCAATGTTTTTAACTATAAAACACCCAAATGTCAATGAAAGTAGAGATCCTAGGTTTTGTTGTACTTGCAAAGCACAATGTGTGGAATCACTCATCCATGTTATTTTGGGTTATTGAATTTAGAAACCCTTATTTGGGATATAGATATTTTGAAAAACAGGTCAAATTTGACCCAAAGACAACTCAAGGGTTAATGGAAAAGTACAATGAAAATTAATTTAGAACTACATTCATTAGCCATTCGACGGGGGACTGAGGTTCCTATTAGCGTACAGTATCTGACATGTCACCTAAAAGGATTGTAGACTGTATTAAGTCTACATCTGCCCCATTACAGTTTCATTTTTAAAGATCCCATGGGATGATAATTTCACAATATGAGGTTTTATATCATTAATATGCATCTCCCCCAGCCTGCCTATGATCCCCCAGTGGCTAGCAATAGTAATAGGTAATAACCAAGCCCTGGGTATCCTGCTCTGCCTTTGAGAAAATGAAAGCCCAGATGGGCCAATCTGGAATATTGCCCCTTATGAGGTCATAATGGGCAAGGTTACCTCACCTTTCTCTGCTTTGACCGTCCAGAGAATTTGCCCCCCCCCCCCCACCCTTGAGAGAGAGACATCATGGCTTTCAAACGAGACAAATGAGAAACGAAATGAAATGAATTAGTCAAGAATATCATATCAGTGTAAGTCAACTAAGAATTTCTTCAGCCCTCCTATTTTTGCAGCCCTGATCCCTGCTTGTTTTAAAGTTGCTCCTTTTGCTTGTATGACTCAGTATTAATGCTGTGTATCAAACTATGAACGACAAACATCTTCACTGAATATGCATCAGACAATGAAGCACATCGGATTATGTATTAGAATGGCTTTGGAGTGGGACGTATAGGATCGTGGTGGCTCAGTCTGAGCCAGAACCACAGCAGTACCCTATACCTCTTTTAAGCACTCAGCAAATGCAGAATGCATATAAAGTCCTGCCAAAAAGTGCTGAGAAAGAGCCTGGCCCTGGACAACCATGCATGACAAATCCTTCTCTCACACCATCTGTTCCATTGTGCACAAGTAAAGATAAGTCTTGCATAGAGTCCAAACACGGAACACTTCCATTTGATTATGCCAAGCACTTGTGTTAGTTACATTAAACATTCACAAGATTTCTAAAATCAAACAACTATTCATCTGAAACTGGATAATCAATTATTGGCTGTACATAAGGAAGGTAAAGGAAGTGATGTGGAGACCTTCCGCATGCTCAGGGAAAACACATCCGATGGGTGTAAATCCATACACCTCATTTTCTAAAGTGACCTTTAGAAAATACTCAGCCAGAGCATAAAATATTGTTTTTGGCATGTGACCTATGTCGGCCTTTACTGGAGTTTTCCTGCCTTTTTTATTTATTTATTTTTTACAAAGGCCAGCTGATATCTTACGGGCATGCAGGAAGGAAGATGCCTTGGGGGGTAAATAGGTCCAGTATACTAAGTAGCCTATGACAAGAAGCGCTGTTGCATGACCCACGGCTTATTACTCTAATTTCAACCGGTTGCAGAATGTCTGCGGATCGGCTCCGCTGCGTGTCGGCACCCGCCAGGTCTGGATTTGTTGCGGTAGATACACATTCATCCACAGTACGTGGAAATACACACATTGACTTTAACACACACCTAATGTCTCTGCCGCCGTTCCACAGCGGATTTGAGATTTTCCGCAACCGGTGGAAATTAAGAGTTAGACTAAGAAAAGAGAACAAACGATCGATATTTGATTAGAGTCACTTGTGATTTTTTCAGAGATTTCTACTGTGCCTTATGTTGGAGAGGCCTCCAAAGATTTCTTGAAAGAATTGATCTTCTGTGCATATCATACATTTTTAAAGTTGTGTGGACATTTTTTTTTAAATTAAAGAGCTGGCTGTCATAAAAGTGCATCTCTGATTGTGGTTGGGACATAGACAGGACAGCAGGGGCAACGTGCACACAGCTCTGCTTGTTGGTGTGTAGCACCGAGCTATTTTTCTCCAGCATGGCGGGCGCAGGCCATTTATACAGCGGACCATTAACATATCGGAGAGGGAATTCACACTCCAGCTGGAGTGGGCAGTGGGCTGAAGCCCCAGTCTGCTATCAATTAACAAGCACACTTAGTATGTGTATGAGTCATGATCACCATGGGACTCTGACAAATGCCGCGCATTTGCTCAAAACAAGTGTTGTCAAAATAGCAAATCTTTCAGATGAATACCAGCCCTCGTATCCCATTCAACGCCATCTCATACAAACTAGTCTAGATCAACGGAAGTACGCTTTGAGCATAGTTGCCTGACATGATGTCCCTCACCTTCTGCTCTCTGTGTGTTGCCGTTCTCAAGACTCCGTTCTCTTCCGGAAACAACGACCATCGAGCTATCGAGCTACACGCTGAATTTGGAAAGTTTTGAAGAAAATGTGCAAGAAGGCCGATCTGCTTAGTTCTTTCCAGAAATTATTGCAAACCTGTACAAATATTGTTTACGATATTTCCTCTCTAACTGGGACAAATTGGTAGGATTGCTGTGGACGAAGTACACAAGGCGATACACTGGTATCGGATAGCTCCGCCATGAATCCAGCTAATTGAAATAGCTCACACCACTGTATTGCATCAGCAGTTAAATTAATTTAGTATTGTATGTGGCATTTTCTTTAGCGGGGTGCACATGTTCCACGAACAACGTCTCGAGACTATTTTGCAAACCCACCGTTGCTGCGTCCAGAGCTTAGCCCCGCCCAAGACAATCGTGATTGGTTTAAATAAATGCAAACAACCCAGAGTGTTTTTTGTTACATCCCAGAATGCATGTGTGTGTGTGGTGTAGCCTACTCCACAACGCTGTGGAGATAGGTCTGGGTAATGCGAGACTACATGCAAACTCAAAGAAATAAAATCCCCCAGTAGCATCAAGCTAATACTGTAACGAAACCGTCATCTCCGTACACGTGTACAAGGAATTAGGTACAAATAAACACGATTATAAATTTTGCCCTGCAGTCACATCATTTAGGCATGGATTAGTATCTTGTCTTCACTGCTGCAGGAATGAATGTGCACAGTTACTGATAAAGTAAGATATGCTACACTCATTCTCTCCCTGAACATGTCATCTTATCTTGTTATTTAAATCATTTTTCACATCGGTAATGCATGCACATTTTTAATAGCCATCCCTTGCGGCAGTTGTACGGTCGGCAGAATTTTGGTTCAGGATCATTTTGCCCTGAATTCTGTCTCCTTGACTCTAAACTGACTGCATGTAAAACCTGACTCAAAAATCACAGAAGTTACAGTACAAGCGTCGACAGACAGTATGACATGTAAACAAAATAACAAGATTGATGCTTACATGTGGCAGAGATGGCTACATGTGAACATGCAGCAATTAAGCATAAATGTTGGCTTCTGGCCTTTGCTAAATTCCCCTTTTTTCATGTGTGTTTTGATCGTAAACCTCTAAGAAATCCAGCGGTTCTCGGCAGAACTCCGAGACCGGCACTGGAGCATTTCCTAAACCATAACCACAGCCTATCTTTCCAAGGCGAGTATTGGTTCATGTTCCACATACATATAACCGTTGGAATGCACACCACATCTCACGACCGTGTTCATATTCTGCTGCATGTGCTTTGCAGCTGTGATTGAGTATTGTCTTTCCCACCCTCATATACCCTACTTTCTCACAGCTCAGTATGTTTCCACACGCCGTCTTTCAATGCATCAGGCTATACACTAGGTTGAATATTTTGACATCTCGAATTTCTGCTTGCACGTCATTCTGACACCACGTGCCTTTGTCTTGTATGCCTACTTGTCAGCATGGAAAGAATATAAAATATCGGTAAATTGAGCTACCTTTAAGGACTCACTAATATCAGGAGAAGCAATTTTCTGGACCCTTAGTTTTTGGGCATTTGTGCCTTTCATTCGTCCCTATGTGGCATTGTTATTGATGGAGAGCTTTAGAGGAACACATGAAATAACAGTTCTTAAATGTCTGCACATTTAGCAACTGGCCTTTCAAGAGAAAAAACAACTGGCATGGAGACATAAGTAGGGAACCACAAAGCCACAGCAAGGGGAAAGGAACAGCCTGAAAGCTGAGATGGGTGGTATGAGTTACTCTCAGTCTCCACTGGTTGCTGGATGTCTAACAATGTGTATTGACACAGAGACACAAAAAAGCAGTCGATGGATTCTCAAGGATGTACACGACTCAAAAAAGTGTACAGGCACTTCTAAAATGTGACTGGAAGGAGAAAGAATGGGAGCAGAAATCCATCTCAGGAATCAAAAATCACAAAGAAAAGCGACTCTGGGGCTCTCTCAGTTTCATCTGAAAACACTGCAGTGGGTGGGCTGTGGGCACAAAAAATCAGGAAATGAACTCATAGCATTTTTTTTTGTCTTCAAAGTGTAGCTGCTCCTGTTGAATATCAAGGAGTGGGATTTGACGCGTTAAGCCCTGGAGAGTGTTGAGTAAAACTGAACCTGGACTACAAGCAGCAGGATCAACAATCACTTACTACTAATCTCAACATTTCAGTTTGAAAGTTGGTACTAAGACGCATTCAGATAAAATGAACAATGGTGAGGAGGGTTGCCAGTGACGGGAGATAATTGTGCGGTTTAATGCAATTTCAGTGTGGCCAAAGATGTAACTGTGTGACTGCTGTGTGACTGCTCTGGTGACAGCTTGCGCTATTAACTGCAATCAAACCAGCACCGTAATTACCCTCCATGTTAAAAGACATTCTGTAGTTAAACTTCCCAGCGTGCCAATTTGGACTCACATTGCAGTAGGATGCAGTGAAGTCAGGGAGAATGTGAAACGGCTTCTGGCTCTTAGGGCTGTGATGGAACAAAGAAAAAAAAGCATAACTGGCAAACCCTGATAGTGTATTACTATGATATACTACTATCGGAAGCATAGGAAGTCAAGCAGGGATTCACGGGGAGATTCACTAACTCAATTAGGCCGTATTGGAATCCCTGTCACTCACTCAGCCAATGGAGCAGTGTTCTGTAGGGAGCCGGCGATGGGAACCATCTCCCATGATGCCAGTGTCTCTGATGGCGTGCACGTTTGAAATGATGAATACCAACTTCTGCCCTGTAACAGGCAATTTAGAGTCCCTTTGTTCAGATCCAACAGGCTCAATAACTGTTTTATAGGTCGGTGTATCCTGTTGCTAAACCCCAAATCTGTGTTCTTGGTCAGAGGTTGTCATGAAACGTGTTTCATTGTCATGGCTTTTCATCCTTGCACTATTTCTGTAACTGTTGTCCTACTCTTTGTTAATTTTCTTTCTTTTTTTGCAACTGAGCTGCTCGAGAACGCAAAACTAACTTTCTGTGTAAACTGACAATAAAGTTGCATCATATTGCATCGCATGAGAGCCAAGCCAAAGCCTTTTGTAGCCTAGGGCCAGTCAATATGTTAATATTATATCAATAACAGTATATATATAAATGGACTAGATATTGTCCTAAATGGATATCGTGATACTGTAATATGACACAAGTGGTGTCTTTTCCTGGTTGTAAAGGCGGCATTTCAGTAAAGTGATGTCATTTTCTGAACTGATAAAACTGTTTTAGCTGTGCTATTAGTAGCCTTTACCCACTTAGTCATTATATCCACATTACATCACATACTGATGATTACCAAAAGCCAACCCTACAATATCGACATTGATGTTTTTTCTGCAAACATATCGTAATATTTGATTTTCTCAATAATTCTCTTCTTTTGGAGCCACAAACAAACTTCAACCCATATGTAATCACTCACGTGAACGCCTACACTTTGACATTAATAGCCTTTGAAATCTGCTGACATTGTTTGGACTACCACTGTTGGCTGGCTCAAAGGCACAGGGGCTCGTCCAGTGGGAGGCCCAACTAAATAGCTGTACACGGCACGTACCGGCGTTTTCCTCAGGGCCGCAGGAGTATTATTTGGAGCTCTTGCCCTGGCGTTGCCCTCCCTTACTGTGTCTATACTGTGGGCTTCTTAGTGTTTGACAGGATTGACAAGCTCCCTGGCAGAGCTGATTAAAAGCTTTAAGGTCAGAGAAGTGGGACAGATATCGAGCGAACACCTGTCACCACGCTGTGAGCCAGTCCCCTACTGGGTGTGTCCTCCATTGGCGCAGGATCAATGGCTACATTAAGACCTAGCAGGGTTTTTTTCTGACAGCGCTGTTTTGGCTTGCAAAGGACCTTTTACCTGGCTCTTCCTCTTTTTACTTTCCTCTGGTACTCGTTTTATCAAAAGGGTAAAATGTTGCTCCCCGGAGGAGGTGATCATGTTTTTTTGTAAAACCAAGGGCATGAGCAGGTCTTAGCTTTAGCACAAGCACACACTGCAATGTATTTTCTTTTTCTTCCACTTTGTGACTTAATTTCATCATGGATTACCACATCCTGGTAAAAAATAACTTTGAAAGCCCGGTTGCCCACTGATGATTTGCCAAAGGATTAGAGATCATTAAAGAGATGTTTGAAGTTCACTTGAAGTCTCTCCAAATAACTTATTCGAATCACAGAGTTTATTGTGCCTCAGTCGCACGTTCACTCTCTCTCTCTCTCTCTCTTGCTGGAACCACTTTCCTTTTTAAAAAAAGAGGGTATCACAAACTGTAACAGCTGGTCATGGTCACTGGAGTCATAATCCAGAAATGGACATTTCAATTTCAAGTCTGGATGAGAATTAAGATACCTGCAAGTGTGGATATCTTAGCGATTTCATCCCCTCTGGTTGGCTTTCCACTCTTCACAGAAGAGAAAAATGTGACATTGTATCTCACAGTAATCTATAAAATGAAACCTAATACCATGGCTTTAGCCATGGGATGAGACGTTAAGGGATGGGTGACTCTCACCAAAGGATATCTCGAAGTGACACACACACACACACACACACACACACACACACACACACACACACACACCAACCATTCATCGGAGTACTTCCAGTTTCACAGCTTTCTTCTGGATCCCTGTCCCGCATAGTCACCTAGCTGGTCTTTCTTGATATGGTTCAGTGGCTGAGCTCAGAGACGCATTGTGCTGTAGTTTTTTTAATCACATTGATTTAGTTTGTAATCTTATTTCTGTTTGCTCTGTGAGAAAAATTAAGCAGCTGACTCGACAAACTTGTATAACAAAGACACCTTTTAAGACATTTCCAAAGAGGTACTATCAAAGCTTTGGACCTGCTTTTCTTTCCCATTCCTCATCCGTCCCGTTTAATCACTTAAATAATTTTTTGTCATGATGAATTTGTCATTGTTTCTCTCGTCTGACATTGCCACTAGTCTGACTTTCCTCCACAGCACTGCGGAGGAGGGTCTGGCTAGTCCACACAGCATTTTGGGATGGGGGGAAAACACGCTCTGGTTAATTGTCATTTCTTGGCTACGGTGTTTCTGCAAAATAGCCTCCGGAAGGAACTTGTTTTGGTGGAACATGTGTACGTTCAAAAGTTGTTTTAGTGCAAGAGAAAACTCTGATTGGACAAATAGACTAGCTAGCTGTCTGGATTTACCCTACAGAAATCTGAGGAGCAGTCAACCATAGTTGTCAAAAATCCAACGAAGTTAGAACGCCAACACAAAGGAAGAGGAAGGAAACTGACATCGGCCAAAAAACATGCATCCGGCGGAATTTCCTGCAGCAATCAGAGCAATCCCGGACATGAAACATTGTGGATACAGACAGCCACACTATATATACTGTAGATATATAGTGGATATCGTTTCTCTAATGTGTGCATATGACGGACAAGAAACTGTTCATTCATTCGGTTCAATTAGATTCAATGTAAAAGCTTCAGAGTTCGCATAGAAAGCCTATGAAGAAGGATAGTTGTTTGGGGTTATTTATGACTGATGGCCCTTTACACCAATTAAGCAGTTACAATAAACTACTAATGTGGAGAACCACACAAACGCTTCATCACTTTGTGTTTCCACATTTATGTATTGTACATATATTGTACATATTTATGAAGAAGATGTAGCACAATCGTAAGGTGAAAGAAGCGAGTTCACACTTCTCCGGTGGTGTTGTCAAGTAGGTGTGAAACTGGGTTTGCAGGAGGACAGGGTGAAAGTGTTGGTGGAGTGCTAGGTCACATCTCCATTTGCAGCTGCTCTTTGGCCCTCTCTCATGCACGCATCCTTTCCTATTACACGTCAGTTTCAAACAAAGTCAGAAGGAGGAAAGATGTGATGCAATGTCTTGAAGCCACGAAAGAAACGTGGATAGACTCTAAAATCTATGGATTTGGGGGAAATGTTTTAAAGTCATAATAAGACAAGTTTGTCTTATTTACAACTGTTGAACCTCACTACTTTTTGGGACCAAAATGTCTGGCATCAATTATTGCAAAACTCGCCTTGAATGTCAGATATTTAGATACTCGATCTTTATTGAGGTATTTATTGATTTTTTATTTTTTTAAAGAGGTTTATATTCCTCAAAACAAGACATACTGTAGGTTGGAAATGACACTCCGATATAGAGCTGATATAAATTGAAATTCAAATGATATCCAGCCTTAGACTTAAGCACATTTAAGCACAGTTCTTTGAGAAGTTTGTGATTAACCCTTTGGTCACAGGTTACAGCTTTTTGTGTACTGACCAACTGTAGTCTGACAAATAAAAGGATGTATTAATCTCTCTATTGTTACTTTCAGTATTCAGTTTTATTAGAAAAATGAGAATTAGATAGTGTGTCATTAGTTAAGGATCACACCTTTGCCCTGGAGCCTGGGTATTTATTATAGACACTAGGGTGCACTTACTGCCAACAGGATTATAAATGGCACGGTTGCCTAAAAACAGTAGCTTGGGCAAAAACATCTCGTCTTCTCTGTGACCTTCACAGATTGCTAGGGTACCTCGGTGCTCCGGCAATCCCAGCCCTGCAGAGCCGGTAGAAAATGTTTGAGCGGTAATAAGCCAAATTTCTTGACAATTGACCAAACTTTTGCATTCAAAGTTATGCTCATACCTTAATATCTACCTAAGTGATGTGAATGGATGCAGGAATAAGTCTGGACATATCTGGCCAGAGTAAAATAAAGGCCAGTGAGCTGTGACAGGGATATTCCTTCTGGGCATGTTCTTGTGTTTAATCTTGTTTAAAGTTATTAATAATTTTAGCCTGTGCTGTGCATTAATCTGTCAAGCATACCAGGAAGGTAATTACAGCTAGTAATAATTTCAGAATGATGGATATGTTTAGGATAAGAAAAGAAAACAGGACAAATAATCATATTAATCATTTTGTCTCTGGGTCGACTTAAGTTATTTGTGACAGCTATGCAGATACATACAACAGTGTAGAGGCTACTAAGATACAATAGATCAACTGACAGGAGTGTAGCTTTGGTATTCCAAGATAAAAGAGCATGGGAACGCCGTAAACACACACACACACAGCTAGCTTTAACACAAAAGGGTTGTAGTAAAAACAACTTTTACAGCTCCGAAATATATGCCAACCCATCACACACTGTCACTGTTGTGCAATAAAATCCAATAAATGGCTGACTGATGAAGGCGAATGGTGGGCTGAAGGATTTCCACCGAGGTTGGGTTCTTAAAGCTGTTTTTATCTGTTCCAGCTTGGCTGCAATGTATGCTCACATGCTGTACAGGGCACAGCCGACCCTTCATACATAATAGATGTGTTGGTGTCCATGGAGCTGCACGAGCCAGAGGCGAAGGGTTGGTACAGGGCAGAGACAATAAGATACATGTTTTTCAATGTTTTATCAGACTGCTTTATAAAATTCAGCAGCCTCTCTAGTGACTCTGTTTATATTCATCATGCGAATGCGGTGGCTGACAGTGACGCCGTTTTGCATCAACCTACATCCTGGACTACACACATGCCACTTGCACGTGCTATATAATTTGGCATATTATGCACTTAATGCATTCTGCCTCGTTTTTGATATATTAAACAGCTATTTTGTATTTTATTTGTTTCTGTATGTCTTGTTTGATCCATATTAATGTTCAATTTGTGTGTTTTGGTTATATATGCACCATCCACCAAGACCAATTTCTGTTACTTACTTGGCAAAAAACCCTCTGATTCTGATCAGCTGACATTTGAAATACAATGATTGCTGATGTTGTATCTGATTGGTTGACTTGCTTCTCTATAATTATTTTAAATTTAGTTTAAGGAGTAAATATTTTTTTTTTACTAAAGTGTGAACATTGTAACTGCTAAAAAGCGGTTGCATTCTTAAACAACGGCGTCAAAAAATTGAAAAAGTATACTCAAAAACAGGCGTTGACTTTACACTTGAGCCACGTTGAGTCTTCAGAACAATGGTAGCTTATTAATATGTCAGCTTATTGTTCCTAATGAAAGTGGATTATCAAACAAACTAGCATTAATAGAAGACACATTTAGATTTTATTCCAGCAATGATCAAAGACATTAGTTTCCTGTGAGGTGGGAACATCAATGGTGCACAGCAATTAACAGTGTGTTGTATTGCTATTCCCCAAACAGTTAGTTATTTAGCAATTATCATGCACACCATAATGTTGCTATAGTTTTGAAATGCAATTTACTACTATGAATATAAATGTCTTGTACCCTTTTTTAATCTTGTTATTGTGGGGAGAGAAAGAATAAAAAACATGGACAAAAAACTGTTTAATATTTATGTAACCATTTTCTAGCTACGAGCACATCTCGCTCGGCTGCACTAAAATGAAACTTGTTGTGACCTAGTTAGAAGAATGCCACATGACAACGCCGTGCTCGCCCTCTATCCGCCAGACTAGCCAAGCAGAAACGGCCATATCCAGCACGATATTTTGCACGGGGATCCTTATCGCCAGTTTGTTAGCAGGGCGTGGGGCAGCCAGGTCTGTGTCCTACTCCTTGGCTGATTAGCTGGGTGAAGGACAGATCCTGGCTCTCCGTTTGCAGGAGGCTGAGGCTCTTTGTCAATGTGCTGCCACTCCCCTGCAGGGTGAGCAGGCCTGGACAGGCTGAGGTGACGCTCCCCTCTTTCCCACAGCTCAGCCAGCTTGCCTTTGCTTGGCTGATGAACTGTGACGGGACACAACTCCAAGGTTGTTTGTGCTCCTTTTTTTTATATTTGGATTTTTTTTTTCACAAGGCTAGCCAGTCAGAACAGCAGTGTGAAACATTGTGGAACTCTGCTGATGGCTCTCAACCTTCATATCAGCTGGCTCGGCTGCAGCCGCGACACGCTCCGATGAACACCTGAAGGATCCCCACTTTCAGGGTGTAAGAGTTACAGCCCGTAGAGCCAGCTGCTTATGTTTCAATACAGGAATGACGAGCATAAACAACGCCACAAACCTGCCCAGACATGATTTACCTTGCACAACTTCAACTGACTCAGTCCTGTTCCAGACATCGAAGCACTCAAACTCCAGGGAACTTGATTCACAAGTCAGAGGTTTCTGAGTGGGTGCGTGAGAGATTGCTCCTCTTTAAGAAATATTATTCAGATCACTTCTACTGGCCATTTCTACCTCAGCTAGAGAGCCTATCAACATCATGTATGGGTCTCAAAGCACACTGTAGGAGCTTTCCTCCGGTAGTTTAGTGATAATTCTCCCCTCACGGCTGAAAAAGGTGTTACAGAAAGCCCTGTGTGCCTTGGAGGTTATTTTGTTCTGCCCTTTCAACTCTCTGCAAGTCAGAAACATACAATATCTCATGTCACCATACTTCAACTTCAGGTTTGCTGAAATAGAATCCAACAACACAATAAATGCTCGCCCTGCCGGGTGTTATGAGGGACTTGCTATAAAAGCAATAAGTGAGGCCACTGTACATTTTTGCAGGGAGCTTGACAATATCACAAAGAGGGAGAGGCAGCCAATACCTCTGCATGCTTATTACACAAAGATCCCTCCTGAAATGGCGCAATGGATTCCCACAAGATGAATTTGTATTCATGTAAAGGCACGAGGAACATATTTCTGTCTATGTTCATTTTTATTAGGAGCAGTCTCTAGAAAAGTCAAATTGATGCAAACTACTCCCTATGTTGTTGTTGTTTTTTTACTTTTTATAGGACTCACACACCTAGTAGTTACTTCTAAGACCTTGTACCCACCCACAGCGTTATTACTGAAATCTAACACAACAGGTAAACTGCAGAAAGCCAACCACTGAGAACATCTTAAAACAGCATCTGTTCCCAATCGTTAAGTAGACAATGTCCATGGAACCAGAAGGCAAGTTGTTTCACACATTTAAATTCAGGCTACAGCCACACTTAATCCAAGTGATTACATGAGACAGCGTTCATGTTGAAGAATGAAAGAAAGACAAATAACTAACATTATTGCTTACTCACTTCAAAACAAAGAAAATGACTAATTCCTGTGTCATGGTGGGTTGTTAAAATCAAAGTAGGCAGACATAGAGTGAGAAAAGCACCAAGTAAAGCAATTATGTCACAATCTACCAATTTACTGTATAATGCTTCTTCCAGCTTAGTACTTCATCCAACAGAGTTATCGTTAACCCCTCTCCAAACACTCCATGACAGGCCTCTGCTGGTCTTCTGCATCCACCTATTAAGGGTTGCGTGTCCTTAAACTTTTCTGAAGTTTTTTTTTATTATTTATTTGTAAGGAGCTAATTTAGCAGACTCAGCATGTGTGTCTGTCAGGGGATTACTAGTCTAGATGTGCACTGCTTGTTGGTTTCACTGCATAAACCAATTACAGAACGAGGCGCCATGAGAGAATTAGAAGTTTGTTTAGCCGTAGGGTGGATGGCAGTATAATTGGATTGGACAACAGTTGGACGACTGCTATTTGTGTACAAAAAATGGAGCCATGTGTGTGTTTTCATGTGTGTTATGATGTCTGATTATGATAAAGAGGTTGTAAGTTAATCTGTGAAGTGTTGAAAGACATACACTTAAAAAACTTGTCTCACTGGTAAGTTGCGGAAAACATAAATCAATAAACTGGGAGCCCATTTAAGGATTTCTCCCATCTACCGTTGAGATTATGTATCGCAATCGACTCTCGCGCCACACACTTCAAAGTACGTATTACAGCTACGGTAGCTTTCATGCTTCCAAATGCCGGTCTCTTTCTCTTTTTAATATCCTTTTTCTGGGCAAAGAAGAAGACTACTGTTCCTGAAATTTGGATTTTGAATTAGATCCATGTTTTCTTCCTCAAACTTTACAGGGCTGTGAAGCGGAGATACCCATTAGCAGATTAGCTGTGAGTATAACATGTGACAGCGAAAAAGCTGTATATCCTGTATGTCGTATTTCAAGATGGAGCATTAATATGGAGCATCTACCCCAGTTCATTCAAATGGTAATGCAAAATTTCAAGCCAAAAGGAATATTTGGAATTGATGGTGGTGGTAAATATTCATGAAAAAGGAAAGGTTTGTGAGGGGACATTACTGATCTTGATGATGAACAACTAAACACGTTACACACTGGGCCTTTAAGAAAACTACTTTTAAGCTTCTCAAGGCGTAAATATGCAACTTTAAAAAGGTGCTACACCCTTAATTATGGTACGACCAGTGCTTCATGACAGCTAAGGTTAGTAATCTTTAGACAGATGTTGCTTTGAAGCTGATGTTATTCAGTCAGCTTTATGACTCTTCTCTACTTTTCTACTGTTACACTACATTTTACCTTTTACAAATTATCCTGTAATTGTCACTTGTGGCTAGAGTGACCATCATTCAGCAAGAATTACATAGCCTCAAAATAACAATGGGAGTTGAGTAGCACCTTCTTGTACAAAATTACAGTCTATGTCTGTTACAAGGCCCTGTCTGTCGTATTGTTTGTTTAATGTTGGACCCCAGATGGTTCATCTCAAATGGGCTATCCATCAATAAACTTTTTACCCTGGTCTTGTAAAACACATCAGCAGATTGTATGTATGTACACACGTCTGTGGCCGGAATGTATTGCAAACTGCAAGGGTAAGCACTAACTCTCATTTAACTTCTTTTGAAATCGAAGTATCACATTTCCCATGCAGCATTAGTAAATCTCTGTGAGATGCACTCTGCATGTGGCTGGAAAGCACAGCCGTGCCCTCTTGTTTGTTTTTTTTGAGTGTTGCATTGCGTTGATGTGACTGGCCAATCACAGCTCAGACTGCAACAGCATGTCATTTAAGAGTACCAGGTGGAAGTGAGTGACGGTTTAAAGCTTGGACTGCTTTTGGGATTTATCTGCAAATGAGTGTGATAATTAGAAGAAATATGTAGCTGCGATTAAAAAGGACCACCACCTACTTAAAGTCCAACTGCATCAACGTAAAATATGTTAAAAATAGTAATATGTTGTTCAAGGATAAAGGCACATGAAAATAATTTGGCAGTATAAAAAAATGGATACATTTATTTTGAAAAGTCGCCTATGCCTGCAATCCATGACAGGAGTTCTCAAAGTGGGGTCCGTCGAATCATTTATTGCCACTATAATTACATCCATAAGTAACACAAGGATACACTGTATGACTATTTTAGTTATGGGTTTCAATTTCTTTCTGTAATAAAAGATCTAAGCGCAATCATGTAGGGGACCATGTGAAAAAATCTTATCAAATGGGGTTCCGTGGTCTAATTTGTGCCAGTTAAAAGGTCATTTGAGAACCACTGATCTATGGGATCTACATTTCATAGAGAGTCCAAATGCCAGAGAGATAAATTACCTCACATGCATATTATTTCAAACTCCAAAAGTATGAAAGTTTTCTATGTTGAATGCCATAGGCCTACTGGTTGGTTACAATGCCAAATAATTATGCCACTTTAATCAGCTGTCTCTACGTGCTTGGAAACCTGAGTTTGTGAGCCACGTCCAAAGAGTTTTCTAATGTGTGAGAACAAGGGCAGTTACAGCAATGAGCTCTGTTTATCCTATAACTGTGCCATGAATTACATAAAACTACAGCGTTTGGTGTTTAACCCGCATCTAAGGCCACTCGTTGACAAAACTGACGTTTCCACTTTAGCTACGCTGATGTTTAACGTAACCAGACATGTAGCCGTCCCTTCCTTGACACTTTAACTCTTGCCCGTATTTCCTCCGTGTCATTCCAGTGTGCCAAAAACACAGAACTGATTGTTTTTTTCTATTCTTTCTTGGAGAATTGCTGCAATCCGGCTTTGAAGATCTAGGAGAGATGCCCTTGAAGCAGACGCTAAAATAACAGCCCATTAATCCAGACTTTTCAAGAACATGGTGTTCAGATTTACTGGAAATGCACTCAGTCAGTGCTGTTGTAGATTAAATGCACTTAATTCAGAAATTAGTTGATTATACTTTACATGCGGTTCATGATTCTGTGAAAAAGTCATTTAGATTCAAACACCTACAGACGGGATTGAAGTTGGGAAAATAAGGTTCTACTCTATTTACAAGTCATTGACCTTGGGCCCCTAATGAAGAAAAACAAGGGCTGGGGATGCATTCCAATTTTATCTTGTCTAAATATTCAATATGTTCAACCCAGTGAGAGCATTTATAAAATAGCAGTTCAGCATTATTGCACGTGTGTGTGTGTGTGTGTGTTTGTGTATATGTGTGTGTGTGTGTGTGTGTGTGTGTGTGTGTGTGTTTCCTCTCCTTGAGACAAGACTGTCCTTGACTGACCGTGCTGGGGCCATCACCCTGAGAGTTGGCTCAGACATGTTGACACTGACTTTAGAGCTCAGCAGTGTGCTTCCAGAAGGGACCGTCCCATTTATTTTCTCCATAAGGATTGTGGTAATCAGCCGTAGTGTCTAAGTCATCCAAGGTAGACTGACCACGAGCTACGAGGATGTGAAATAAAGGCAAAATCGTGATCATGATTCAAATTAGATTAAATTTGGCAGCCCTACTTATACTTACCATATTACGATATTACGATATACCCAAAATCTAAGACAATATCTAGTCTTATATCGCATTATCGATACAACATTGATATATTGCCCAGCCCTACTGTGGATGCAGGAAAAACCAGAGATGAGACGTAAAGGATGACCTACATTGAGGACAGCTACGCTCGTTATTTTAAGTTAAATAAGTCCTTCATCACACCGTATGAATGTGTGTCACAGCCCAAGATAGGAAATTAGCTAACAATGTAGAGATCAAAAAGCCACAGACAGAAATATGCAAATTAAATTAATAAAAAAAAATGTTTTTGTCTTAAACCCACCAGCCAATTTTCATATTATACCAACATTTGCATCATGCTGACCTTTTTTGGGAATGCTACTGGGAAAATTTTCCCCAAAACAATTTTCCTTTTTCTTTTCAAAGAACTATACACAAAAAAAAATTGCAACTTTCTCTGTCTCCCGCAACTTCATTGCAACAAAAGACATTGCAACCTTTATGGATATTTTTCACGAAACCTCATGCAAAAATCAGGCATTTTGGCCTTCTACACATAAGCCGTCAAATCCTGGAGGGACTGGTCAGTGGAGATATTGAACGGGGAAAATCAAGCCAGAGCCGTTCAGTTAAGTGGGAGGTCACTGTTAAACTATATCTGGCCTGTGTATGGCTCACCTGACAGGAGAACCAGTGAAGACAGGACAAGACAAAAAAAAACAGACCATCTTCTGTTTTCTCTCTAAAAACTGACAGAGAATATCTTTGTTGAAATTTTCATTCACACGTCCAAAACACTGTCACATCCGAGTGTAAGAGTAACCTATTATTATAAAGTACTTTGATCACGAAAGAAGGCAGGGGAGTTTTATAAGAAAGGCAAGGGGAGACTCAAAAATAGACAAACAGTGGGAAGTGAAAGGGAAAGACAGAAACGAGCACTTTTATTCCTCAGAGATTCATTTTTCCAGGCAGCGCTTCTATTTGCTGTGTCTCCTTTGTCTCCTTTTATGTGTTTAGCAAGACACTGCACTCTACCTTGTGATCGTGCAACGCCCCCGCTGTAAACAATAAGGTACCGGCTGCAGGAATCACTGTTCGGCAGAGTGAAAGTGTGAGCGCTTATTGTGGTAAAGACAACAAACCGGTTACAAAGAGACTTCACTGACCGTTTAACGGGGACATTAGGAATGTGTTTTTACAGTATGTATTTTTAAAAAAAAATTTGGGAGGAGGGGGCATTTGAGGCCTTTATTTTCACAGGACAGATGAGGCCAACCCGGCCACGCTTCACTTAATTTTTGTTTTTTGTTTTCAGTGGTTAATGTGGAAAATAGGGCATTTCAGTGGGTTTATGGTTAATATGACTGAGGGCATTTTAGGACAGTGCTGCAGTTTTTTTCGCAGGTCGATTCTTAAAAGCACCCAGAAACCATGTTCTGGTGCTTCTACCAGTCCTGACACCTCAAAAGGTGAGCCAAGGCCAGTACATTTTTCATGAAGAGGAGACATAAGCTTCTCACTGGCAACTTTTTGTGCCAAACCAATCGTACAGAGGCATACACAAGCCTGAAATTGTGGATTTTTTGCACATTTGAAGTGGCAAGAAGAGTGGGAAAGGAAGGAGAATGAGGAGGTGGATGGAGAGGACAGGGAGCAGAAAATCAGCTGGGCTGCCAGATCAAATAGGAATGTGAGAGGGAGAGGCTTGTTTTGCCCCTGCGCAGCAATGAGAGAGAACCAAGCGTGTAGTGCATCAAATTTTCATATGAGCATCAGTGCACAGCTTAGAACTGCATTATGGAACCAAAGCAGCAGAAAATATCCTTAAGGAACAGCTGAATGAGAACGTGGCTTATTTATAGACCGTTATGACAGCACAGTTGAATTATTTAATTAAGCTAATTAAAGGACAGCGAAGGACCATCAAGCAAAAATACGGATTTATATTGTAATGTGCGTGCAATTATTCTGGAATGGGCCACATTATATTCCAATCTATAACTACATCCCGTTTATTTCTATGCCCATGTTAACTATCACTAAGCAGAGGACAAATCAATATCATCATTGCCTAAATGTTCACACAAACCAACATGTCAGGACTGGAAGTGTTGATTGTAAACAAGGCCTGTATTTACAGCCATGTACGTGTGGTCCTGGGTCGCTTCAGGAAGAAAAAAACGTATAATCTTTGAGGATATTTTCAATGTTAATGAAAGAAAAACACGGTGAAGACACACACTGCAAAAAGAATATACTTCCTTTCAGGCATGTAACTGTAACTGTGTTCACCTGCTCTCTGTGAAAGTAATAGCTTTTGCTTTTCACACATGGGTCAATGCGATGCGCACAGAGAGAGCCACGATGCTTGCATGCTTTGAAGAAATCTGTCACGCGAGGCACGTTCTGTATAATGCACAAAGGTGAGTTTACTGCAACCCAGCGCTAAGCTTCAGCCTTTTTAGTGAACATAGTGTGGCTCATAGAGTTCACACAAGTCTTTGTATTTGAGTCAAACAAACCAAGAACATCATGCTTTCCCTGGCATTGTTACTGCTTTTATTTTTATTTATACGGGAGGCATCCATTGTAGAAACTGTTGCAGATTCCTTAAAGCGCCCATATTATGCTAACTTTCAGGTTCATCATTTTATTTTGAGGTTGTACCAGAATAGGTTTACATGGTTTCATTTTCCAAAAACACCATATTTTTGTTGTACCGCACATTATTGCAGATCCTGTTTTCACCCTGTGTGTTTAGGTCTCTATTTTAGCTCCAGAGTGACATCTGACTTCTATACTATCTTTGTTGGGAGTTGCACATGCTCAGTAGCTAGGTAGGAGCGCATCAGCTAGATAACTCTTTCTCCAGCTTTGGTCAGTCCAATGCAGGATTAGCTGGGAGACTTCTTCTAGACGAGGACCACTTGTGGAATACCTGCAGAACAGCGACAGGAAGTAGTTATTTTGGAGATTATGGTCAACTAGTGTGTGTTGTAGCAGGGTTTTGCCATTGACAACAAGCTGGCGTGCTGGTACTAGCATTTGCCGTGGTTAGACACCTCGTCTCGGCTAGTGACGTGGAAAGCCGTGGAGATTTTGAACAGGACATTCAGAAACGCTATCTCACTCAGAACCGGAGGGATAGTTTTTTTTCCCAAGTGTGTATGCGTGTGGAGGCACCAGAGACACAAAATAACACCCCAAATCCCAGAAAAAGGGATTTCTCTCATAATATATGCCCTTTAAAAAATGCACCTTGTGGAGAGAGCACACTGGCAACACGTGAAATAGACAAATAGGCAGCATGCTAAACTGACATTTGACAAGCTTCAGTCAGCCTGTTTGACAAGGATGTCTACACTGGAGTTTGATAAAGACAGCCTTGTCAAAAAGAAAAACGCCAGAACATGTATGCATCAGAGTCCTTTTCAAAAACAAGGCCAACATGTTAACCTGGAACTTCAATTTGATATCAATGAGGGGGATTTCAGATCCAATACCAGTTTCTCTTGGATATAAAAGAGCTACTCAGAGAACTCATGATGTAAATTGTAGAAGCAAGAAGCAAACCTTAAAAGGTCCCATGGCATGAAATTGTCACTTTATGAGGTTTTTAACATTAATATGAGTTCCCCCAGCCTGCCTTTGGCCCTCCAGTAGCTAGAAATGGTGATAGGTGTAAACCGAGCCCTGGGTATCCTGCTCTGTCTTTGAGAAAATGAAAGCTCAGATGGGTCGATATGGAATCTTCCCTATATGTCATCATAAGGGGAAAGGTTACCTCCATTCTCTCCGCTTTGCCAATGGCAAGCTGGTGAAGACCACACTTCCAGCCTCCCCCAAGCCCCCCCCACTTCCTCAAAAGCTACAGACTCAGAAACGGCACACACTAAGGAAATCTCATAGTAGGACTGGCTCTAGTGGCTGTAATTCTGCACCAAGGTTAAATTTCGGGAAAGAGACTTCAGATACAGTATTAGGGGACCACTAAGGTCTATATAAAAGAGACTTCAGATACAGTATTAGGGGACCACTAAGGTCTATATAAAAGAGACTTCAGATACAGTATCAGGGGACCACTAAGGTCTATATAAAAGAGACTTCAGATACAGTATTAGGGGACCTCTAAGATCTATATAAAAGAGACTACAGATAAAGTATTAGAGGGACCACTAAGGACTATATAAATAATCGAAAAAGCAAAATATCATGGGACTTGTTAAAGATGTTATGCACCAGATCGATGTTTACATTAGACTGCCTCGCAAAAAGCGCGTGGTGGATTATACTATACATCGACAGTGAAAAGGAATATATTAAAAGGTTGATTTCAGGATTTGATTAACCAATATCAGATAACTCAAACATAGTGATTTTAATTGAAGAATGGATTATTTTAACCCAGGCCTAATTGCACGTCTGACGGGTCTCCCGTCATCAGTGCGGGAGGGAGGGACACTCAGCCTGAAAAATGTGGAGCCTCTGTGTGACACTCGGGTTTTGCTCGGCAGCACACCTGCTTTCCAGCCTCGGCGCCCGCTTCACAGATGCAGTTAGCAGATGTGCCATTGCAATAGAAATAGCGCTCTGTAACGTGGGTGTAAAAAAAAAAAAGGATTACAATATTCAAAAACACATTTATTAAATTCTAGGCAGGCTGCATAATAATTTTGTTCAGTAAAATGTTTGAACAAACAGGGCTCAGTGCAGAGGAGGCACGTCCACTCCTTTTTTATCTTCTTCTTTTTTGACTTTCAGTTCGTTAACTCAGAGACAAGGCGGTCTTTGGTTCAGTGTGGGTCAATAAAGCAATTCACTGAGGGCATCTTGACAGAGAAAGAGGCTATAGAGCAGGACCTCAGGACATACGGTATAGAAAATATGATTCATCAAATGTAAATGGTTTCGACTAAGGTCAAAAAATTGGAAGTACAAGAAGGATACTCGGACTGTGAATGAGACAGGAGAGAGCCGTGCAGCCGTGACAGCAGCAGACGCCATAGCTCGCTGGTGTGATAAGGCTGTTTCACGGTGCGTAGTGTGAAATTGTGATATTTCAGAATGGTGAGGTAATTGTGTCAGAAAGCGATCCCGCTTTTCAAAAAGTGACGCGATCGTCGCAGTGAAATTGGCATAAAGCCTTTGAGTTTGGTGAAAGTTTCATTTCATTTCATCTGCGAAGAAAAAAAGAATCTCTGTCCCTCAGGTTTATAGAAAGTGACATGATTAATACTAACAGTAATATAACAGTAGCTTTGAAAAACAATATTTTGTCAACCCCTGACTTGAATATCCTTCAAAGCTGAGGGAAACTCATTGTGTTTTCTTGCCACATAATCCAAATGAAGTGTGAAATGTTCCAGGTAAACATATCGGTATGACTGGAGTATAATGAAGTGAATAAATGTGTCCATGTTGCCTTCGGCTCTACTTCAACAGTTACGGTTCTAATAATTTCAAATGCAGTTCCTTGTCCCTGATCCTCCTGCCCCTAAATTAAGACATGTTTGTTCGCAGCAGGCTGTCTAGCACTGACACAACACTTCAAGCTCCAGAAAGAAATCCATTCATGTTATTGGTGTCATGTAAGACATCAAATAGAAAATGTTACTTCTTTAAATAGGGTAAATGGATCATGTTTCCTCTATAATCAATGTTGCACAACACAGCTTTGAAGGTTGCCAGATTTCAAAAGTGAGTAACCACCAATTTCCACCGGTTGCAGGACGTCTGGAGATCGGCTCCGGGCTCCGCCTTCCGTCAATAAATGTAAATGTGCTGTATTTACATAGCGCTTTTCTAGTCTTAACAACTACTCAAAGTGCTTTCACATCATACAGGAAACATTCACACACATTCATCAACTACAAGGTGCCACCTGCTCATCAGATAAACACTCAGACACATTCACACTCGGGGGCAACGTATCGCCAAAGGACACTGAAATGGGACTGCAGGGCCAGGGATTGAACCCCCAACCTTCCGATTGGCAGGAAACCGCTCTACCACTAAGCCAGAGCCACCCCAATACCGACAAGGTCCGGATTTGTTGCCATGACTCACAGCTGAAGTCACGAGGACCCACGAGATCTTGCATATTCATGTATAATAGAACCCAAAAAATCGTCTCCGGGGGGCTTCGGATCGCGGGAGCTGGGAAGTACACTCATTGACTTTAATAGCAACCTAATGTCACTGCCACCTGGCAAGTCAAAAGATGTTTCTGTCTAGGTAAAAACTGCTAAATTTGGATGAAAGTGAGCAAATGTCAGACTTCTAGGGTACACATTACTGTGCGTCATGGCATTTCACTTCATGCGGTGGGTACAAATTGAGAAAAGTCAAATCTTGTTCGGGTTATTGTGTTCAATTGAAGTTTTCTTAAACAGTATCCACCTGGGATGATGTTAAGAACATACAATAGGCTTATATTTAAGAGCAGTTTAATGCTTTGATGCATGACAGTGAATCAGAAAAATATACATTACACGTATCACTACCCTGACATAATACTGTGTATGTGACCTTATTTAGCATTGGCAGGGTCCACTTGTGCAAACTCGACCATACTAATCCCCAGCTTTTGGCAGTGTCTAAATAACACACTCAATACACTTCTCCCAAACTCAAACAAATCCCTATTGGAGATACACACTATTCAAACACTCCCTCTTTAACAAACGTACACCTACACACACCAGGCCAATCCAACTGAGGGTGAGTTTAACGGCTTTTCTAGATTACGACTCCCAAACACAGACCGGTTAAACAGCACGGTCCACAGCTGATGTCACCCATGCAGCTTTTTTTTTCTCTTCTTTTTATCGGTTTGGTGCAGACGTGTGGGCGAGCCGGGTGTGGCCGCCTCTGCCGCAGCTTACTCTCTGGCCAGAGTCACATATAATTTCTACACATTTCACTAACCACGACATGGCCAATATGAGACGCTTGAAACCCCAGGGAACGCCACTGACATTCAAACACGCCTCAGTCTCTGCTCTCGTGCAAACATGCTTCAAGGTTTGACAGCCACTCAGTGCCCATCCCCATAAAGAGCCATTGGTCATAAGGAGACGTGTGTCTGAACATGAAAAAGCTCTAACCACACATGAAATCCCAACATCTGTACCAAGGACACTGGGCCTCTAGAGGAAAACAGCACAGGCGTTAATAGAGCCTTACTGTGAGGGAAGCAGCTTCCTCTTCCCTCACTCGCCCGTCTGTTCTGACCATTTCCTCCATGCAAATGGCTTTACTGTGCAGTACTTTACTGTTTTTCTTAGGGCCTCCACTGGGTGACACTTTTGTTGTACAACACCTTCAGTATCTATGAGCTGACAGTGAACCAATGTCAAGGTCCGTGTAAACTGTGCTGGTTCTGGAATAGCATGATTCATGTGAGGAACATTCACATGGCAACAGCTAAACAACGGCCCTATTCAGTCGGCTGAGCCACTGGTATTATGAGTAATTGTTTCAACAGAGACAGTTGGTTTGGCGTTGTTGGTGCAGGCAGGGACTTGTCCTTCCTGTCACAGCTCAAACCTGAACTTCCAGGAGAAGAGTGCTGTTGGTGCAGAGAATGCAGAGCTGTCATCTGATAAGTGCGTATTGTGATTATTTATTTAAAACCCCCGTGACACTTTGGCAGCGTCGTATTCTTAAGGGGGGGAAGGGCAAACAAAGAGAAGGAAAAAAAAGTGGAAGAGTACCCGAGAGATGGCTGAACCAATTGTTCTGGAGCAAAAGATCTCCCTGTAGCTGCAAACTGACTCATGGGGAGGTGGAGTTATACAATCCCCTCTAACTCTGAGCATCTGCTACACTTACAGAAATCTCCCAATTTATCTGCGCCGCTTTGTTGTGATCTGTGATGTGTTTGTGTCTTCTAATTGGTTCACTAACAGATGCCACTGAGAAAACCGAGACCTATTCCCCGACCCAACGACTGCTGAACCAGCACTGTTCCACTTCTGTCCCACGGTGCCTCCTTATTTCTGCAACACCTGCTCTTTGCATGACTCCTTGTTGATTCGTGGCATGAATAAAACATTGGAGGTTTAAGAATGCATCAACCTTGCACACAGGTATTACTTTTTATAATCAAGATGAAATATGGCTTTCCGTTTGCGTTCTATACTTATCCAAATCCCCAGCCTGTAACTTGAGGTTTATATTTGTGCTTAAGCTATTAGTCAATTGACAGAAAATTAATGGCAAGTATTTTTGATAATCAGTCATGTATCATACATATATATAGCCTCAAGTTTTGGGCTGTTGGTTGGAGAAAAAAAGCGATTTAAAGGCTCTGAAACTTGTGCAATAGGTGTTTTTTCTGACATTTCACAGACTAAAGGAATAATCCACTTATCACACAAATTGTTGACAGATGAATCAAAAATGACAATGACCCATTGTTGCAGCCATTGTTTTTATCCTTTCAAATGTAACTTAAATGTTAACTAACATATAACAAAGTTATCAGCCAGCAGACTCAACAGGGTGCCTTGTTAATACTAAGGTACATAAAACAAGCCAAATTACTTGCACATGACTATTTCTGCACTAATTTAACACAGTCTGGAAACCTGCCAGGTCTCGTTAAGCCTCCTCCGTCTCAAGTACAACGTTAGCATACAGCCTAGCATCACAATGTTTGTGAAGCATATTCAAAACGTGACATTTAAACCATCCATATTAAATCCCCAAGTTCTGTTGTTGGGCTTTTTTTCCCCCTCCTCTGAGATGCTTTGTGTCAACACAAAAGGTCTCCTCCTCTCTGCTGTCACCAATCACATTTGGCCGAGAGTCTTGTGAAATCATCAACACCGCGTCCACCGTCAACACAAATTAGAGCTTAATTACCACAGAAACACCCATTCACAATTGTTTCCCTCAAGAGTGCTCCCATGCGCCTAACCATCTGCATAACTTCAATAATATTTATCATGTTACTATGTTATTTATCATCATACTGAGCAACCGCGCTTTCCCACAATGCCCTTTCTTATTAAGCCATGGACCCAAAGGCATCTTGTATGCAGATCATTTCCGTTTATTCCAGTTTATTGTTTCATATAGTGCTACTCTTCCTCTGGGCAAATGTCCTCTTTTCTTACTTCCCGTGGCCCCAACATTCCCATCATAATGCTTTGCCAACACTTCTGTGTTTCATTAGCGTCTGGCATTCCTCTATTAATTGCATGAAACTAGGTCTGCAACCTCTTTTACACCCAATCAGCGGGGGGCAGAAGGGTTCCCTCTCTTGATTATATGCCACGGGAACCGGGTAACAGCATCAGTTGTAGACTAGACGTGCAGCTCAGGTGGGTGCTAGGGGGCGGGGCCTGGCTCCACTTACCTCACCGTATCACTCCATTTGTCGTCACCGCAAGGAGTGAAACAGGAGGGGGTGGTGGATGGGGTGGGTGGTGACGAAGCCAATTATTTTCACCTATCTGCTGCTCCCTGCCAGCATGACATGTAATCTTTAACAGTCTCAGTGATCCCTGGGCAGGCTTTGAGCCCCAAGAGAATATGGTTTCACAGATGAAGCTGTCACAGGAAACAGCTTGCATTCAGCAGCGGGCTTTTCAGGCGCTCCTCACATGTCGCCTCTTCGAGCGTTATGACAGGAATTTGCAAAATCCTCATTTGCTGAAACAAAAACTAGCTTGTTAGCATTTTATCTAAGGATGCCTGTGTAATCATCAACAGTTTTGTTCTTAAAAGAAAATGTCTTGCTTGCTCAGTGTCTTATTATGCAAATGAAGAAGTATGCAGTGGCATATAAAAAAGGGATCGCATCAGAGAAGCTCTCGGAGAGAACGCAGGGTGGAATTTCAGCTCTGTAGCAAAGAATGGAAAGGTGTATGAAGGGATGCTGTTACAGGATCAGGTGAGGCAGACTGACACAGAGCAGAACTACAAAGTGTCCCCGGGTTATTACTATAAATAAACGACAGAAGATCGGACAAACAAAATTGTGAAATTCTACCCCAAGGAGGAAACTGAGCCATCTTTCCATGAATCAGCCTTCCCTGTAATGAGCAGAATGCCGTTGGTTCAGTTTCTCTTTTCTATAGCAAGGTTATGGCATAACCTGTGGCCTCCAACTTACCAGATGCATCAATCCTAAAGTCCTCAAAGTTACACCGAAGAAGCTAATTCTGAAGTAAATGTCAGGCATTGAGGCTACTAAAACCAAAAGCTGACACCTAGCCGGGATGCCAGTCGAACGTAGCCCCCCGCCCACAGGTCAGGAAGTTCGGTCTGGACTTGATCTGTTGTGTAGCAACTATGCTCTAACCAGTTCGGACCAATCAAATTGTTAGTGCGGGCTTTATACGATGATGGGCAAATGATCAACAGTAACATAATCAACCACGTCACCAAAGAGCGCTTGAATTCGTTAACAACAAAGATGGCTGCCGCTTGAGAATCGACACGTAGATTCCGCCGTTGCGTCTTTTACAGAAATAGCGCAATCATTTTAAAGAGGAACAAAGAACTGCGATCAAGGCATTTGTCGATTGGAAAAATGTTTTTGCAGTCCTTCCTGAGGGATTCTGCAAAAGGAAAACATACGTCACATACACATGCTCTGATTGGTTGATTGGGTGTGTTGATCCAATTGAGTGCAGAGGCATTTTCTATCCTGGTTCGGTTGAAACACGCCCACATAATCACCCATTGGAGCAGTATCAGACTTATATTCGGACTACGTATGACCACGTCAGGCTACGCAATACCTGCACTTCTTTGGAGATACTGAGATGTTTTCCGAGATAGGGATTTACTAGGCTGCACACTAAATCCATATACTGTCCTAATGGCAGGTGCAAAGTTGTCTTTTGAAAAGAAATATAGCCGTGTCATACCTAAAAATGGTGTCTGAAATGCTTTTGTTGGGCTCAATGTCAGGCAGAAAGATCCCCAGATGAAAGATGGGGCGGTCTGAAAACCCAAGAGCAAGCCCGCCTTTCAAGACAGGGGTTAACCCATTCAAAACTAAATAAAAGACGTCCTTCTATTTCTGCTGAGTTTAAACCACATGTTTTGTGAATGCAGACCCCTCCCCCTCCCCTCCTCAAGGTTTCCTTTTAACCCTTTAGATAATGACAGCTTTATAAGCCATCAGTGTCTCTGTGCGGTCCGTTTGGGACTGCAGCATCAACGGCTCATTGTCTTTCCTTTACAAATGGGTTTTGCCAATGTGTCATGTGTACATCATACAATGATTGGTTAATCAATACTGGTAAACAAGCCAGGGTAATGGTCAAAAATGTTCTATACTGATACAGATACCATGAAGACAATACCGGTTCCTGAATGATACCTTTTTTCGATGAAATCCATTTTACAAAAATAAATTACAACATTACACAATACAGTCCAAATCTTTTTAGCTCCTTTCCACCAATGTGAATCACACTGTAGTAAAGACTTTCAAAATACACCAACACACAAATGAATGTAACGGAGAGTTTTTCCTGTATAGCAACATTAGATCTGATGCTTATTATTTAGTTTGGTATTGAATGACAAGGTATTTTTTTTATACTCAATAATATGGAGGCAATTCCCTCTGTGTCTTAAGTATTGCAGTTCTGTAACTAGACCTACGATCAAGACTACAAAAAAGGGAAATGCAGTACTGGTGACGTATTTTCCACAGTTATTTGTGTTTCAGTTCTTCAATTTTAAAGTGAGAATTGTGGGTTGTGAGAGTGAAACTTGGAAGTTCCAGAGAAAACATGAGGTCTTTGGAACTTGATTCTGATCAAAACTAAAACTAATAATTAGTTCTCAGCCCGTGATCCAACCTTAAGCTACATTTGTAACATAAATCCTGCTGACACACAATGTGACATCGGCTTTGCAGCTTCCTGAGAACGACCACAATCATGAGTAACAACCACCTCCGAGTCTTAACACATGTATCGGCGTGTTGGTTCCAGGTGGACAATCAATCACCTGAGTGTGTAACACAGCATGTCCTTTGCCTTTATCTGCACGCTCATCACTGTTGGGATCAAAGAGGCATATCCTCACAGATCCACCTCAGATCTATATATACCCTGCATTTATATTTCACTGATTTCACTACGGACGAATCAAGGCAAGCTCTCCCTCTTCCTAATGGACCACACACAATGAGACTGACTGGACATCAAAGTTGTTTTGAAAGAGCTTTGAAATGAGTCCATTAAAATAATCATTCTCTCTCTGGTTCTGGACACCTATTTGCAATACATTGGGATGATTAATGTGTATGTTGTTGATAATCCATAAAACTTCCCTTCATTAGCATTGTACAGATACCTTTCATGTCCAAAAATGTACCTTGTCCAAATATTAGGGACAATTTGCAATACATTTTGTAGGCTAGAGTGAAAACAGAATTGCAAGAGACATTGAAGCTTTTACAAGACACTAATCCTGGAAGATTACAGCCCCCAGCTGATACAGTAACTGCACAAGCACAGACAAAACCGATGTGAATCCAAAACCAGCCTTGACACACCTAAGCAAGAAAGGCAGCTTTGCGAATGGCAAGACTGTGTAACCTGACTACAGTAGGGAGACGTGTCTGTGTATCCATTTTCCAACAACAGACCTGACTGCAGATATTGATGTATTTATATTCTGCAATTTCACAAAAGGCTGCAGATCGGCACTTCTCCTGCAGGTAAACTGAAACACCATAATGAATATTAGCATTACATTAACTCTTGAGGCATTTGGCAAACAATCTAATCCAGGGTGACTACAATAAGACAACACACAATGGCGGAGTTTCTAGCTCCAGGACACTTCCAACAGGACACACAGCTGATGTTACATGTTGGAAAGAAGAATTGTGTCAAGTTAATACTTCCATTCCAAAAAAATCAATGTATATGTAATAACCCATTTCAATCAAGTATACACAAAGACGCTTGATAAATATAAATTCCAAGTAACACAAAGGTTAAAAAAAAACCACTGAGCTTCAAAGAGACTTTAAATCTGACGTTCACCAGTCACATAAAAAGTGGTTCCTATCGAGGGAAATTACAAAACATCAAAACAAGGCCAAAGAGGTGTCAAGAGCTGCGCTGTAATCAGATTTGGGGTTGGGCCTTTAAGTCAAGTCAAGCCTCTTCTCTATGGAAAACAGCCCTGTCAGGACCTGCGTGGTGGGCCCCCTCTTTGTGTCACTGTCATTTAGCATCGGCACCGGCCTGTCAGATAGAATGCCACCCTCGCACCGGCTGCTAGCCCCAGTAAGAGACAGGATGCTGAACAAAGGCCCCAGAATGATAGATGATGTTATACAACAAGGGGGGGGCGGGGGGGACCATTCCCTGACATCCATTGATGGATATGATTCTGAGAATGCTTCAGTGTGTGAGATGAAGCCATCAGAGGAAGCAGAAAGGCAGGCAAAGGGAAACAGGAAAAACAAGAAGCTGACAATATCAGCAAATGTCTCAGGGGCCCCAAGTTAAAATCTGTGACATTTCCATTCATCTAAATGTTTCTTTTTTTGTTGCTATTCTCTCTCATTAGATCCTAAAATACAAAATCACTCCATCCCAGGTTGTGAGTTATTTTATATTTGCTGTGCTAAACGCCACGTCACTTCTGGGAACAAAACAGAAAGTGATGTGGTTTAAGTTTGTAGAAGCAGGAAACAATAGTTGGTTGGAAATAAACAGGAGAGTCGGGCGGGGGGGGGGGGGGGGGGGGGGGGGGGGGGGTTAGAAAGAGCAGTGCCGTGACGGCAGATAAAGAAAAGGCCAATGCCGAAACAGATCAACTAAATCAACAGAAAATCCAAGGAAGCAGATGCCACAGAGCTGGACACGCCGTTTGCTTGCAGAGGGAAATCAGGGAAATGCAGTGCGAAATCAGGATGCTTTTGCTGAGTTTGAGATGCCGGGGAAAAAAGGTGTAGCGTGAAAATACCTCAGCAGGCCCAGCTGTTACGATGAAAAAATATTCACTAACACGTCCACATCAGCGCTGCTCCTCCCCAAACACCGACAAATGTATTGCCGGGCGCTGAACATTAAACTACTGTGTCTTCTCGGTGAGCTTCAGCACCCAGAGGGTTCATGTGTGAGTCATGGCCGCTGGCCGGCCTGATACGCCATGACAGACCGAGCCTTGGGCAGACAGAACAAATGCCATCACGCCACACTCGGCGCACAGCGCTGCAGCAACAAAACACCGCCATTAGCTATCTAAGTAGGCAGCTGTGTCTTAGGAGAGGCATTCAAAAGAGGGAATTGGCATTTTACCACACAAATGCATCACTGGGAACTGAGAGACAAGATAAGCATGTAACAGACTTAACAAGAATCCAACTGTGCCAGCGCAAGCTTGGAAAATTCCAAATGATGTTTTGTGACAAGACAAGGCCAAGAGACAACCTTGATGTTCTTTACAAGGTATCAACTTCATTCTCAAATGAGTTGGATAGAAAGAGAACTAGTTGTTTATGACTTCTTTTTTTTAAAGAAATAAGTTCTTTCCCAGCTGGTTAAAAATGCAAACAAAGTCAATCTGCTGCCAAAAGCTGAAATATCTAACTGGTATATTGATGTACAGCTCTGGCCATTCTCGAATGCAATCTGTCACAAGCATAGCATCTCAGTTACAATGGGAATGTCACAAATCAGTGAAGGAGAAGGAATAACTATCTTTATGTAGGCAACCCTGGAGTATTGTGTAACAATCTAAGAAAGATAGAATGAACACATGCTGGTACACAATGTGAAAATCAGATGTCACAAAAGTTGAAACAGAAAACAAAATCCCCAAAACAAACAACTTTTGCCACTAAAGAGGCATACTAACTGAAACAAATTCAAAGTTTTGGGGAATTCTTCCTTGGTTATCATGGTATTTAGCTGTTATCGGCTGGCAAAACTGGGCCCCTTTAGAGACATTTTGTAGAATTCAGGGACGGTTTGATGACCTTCAGTCCAACAGAAAACATATTTGAAGTATTTTGTGGCCACTGAACTATTTTACTTGCCAGCTAAGGTTGCAACTAAGGATTATTTTCATTGTTGATAATTTGCTCAATTAATCGGTCTCTAAAATGTCAATTAATGGTGAAAAGGGTGATCAGTGTTTTCCAAAGCCCAAGCTGACATCCTCAAATGTCTTGTTTTGTCTTGTTTGGTCCAATTTGTCTTTCAGCATTCTCTCTTATCTCACTTCCTGCCCATTCTGCAGCATTTGCATGTAAACTTCACATATAGGCTGTAACAAAATCCATCAGGCTCAGGATCGTGAATAGATCCTGTTTTTTTTTTACATGCTCACACACACACACTGCACTTAGTATGAAAGGTCAAAGAGCCGCGACAAAAGGGAAGCCAAGTGTACACCTGGCAACGGCGCGACAGACCTCGAGATGAGTGTGATTAACCCCCTGGCCTGCCAGCTTTGTTTTCTTCTGGCTGCATCTGCTCCAGTGAAGCAACGCAGGCTACAGGAGTTAATGTACCGGTGAAGAAAGAGAGCCAGCTGCAATCTTTGAAGACCCAGGAAAGGGGGGATATGGGACTTCCGTAAGGCCGGGACCCTAAGAGGAGGATGGGGGAAGATAGATCTGTCTGTCTTGGACTGCGCTGTTTCAAAAAAACAGCGAGACATTTGTGCCAATATGTCATCCATGGGGGCTGCAGCTTGTAAATAAGACATTAACCTCTGTGTTTACGACGGCACAATGTGTTTTTTTCACTGCAAAGTGCTTTTCCATCGCAGTGCGGCACTGCTGTAGCACACAGCTCCCTATGAGAGATGAGCGGGGGTGGTGAGGCAAAGAGTAATAAAGTGTGTCAGTTCCTTTCTAGTGATAAAAATATTAAATCTTTCTGTTTTCAGTGAAGGGGTCCATGTTCATTTTTCACTGCTGCCTTTGCCCTGTCTCCCCCCGACTTAAGTTTAGAGGGTAAAAAAGTGTTTTTTACTAGAATTTCGGTGCCAGGGAAATCAATTTATTAGCTATAAGAGCTGGAAGAATTCACTCTCTCATTATGTGGAGGGGAGTTACAAACTGAGGCTGCAGAGCGCACTTGCTCGTGCACACAATGAGGTCAGCACGTGACCCCCCTCCAGTGCTGGGTACAAACACATCCCTTCTGCAGAGCTCGGGGCCAAGCGTTAAGGACCATCTGACTGGATCCTTAACATGATGCCGTCCTGACTCCTGACACATTGCGTTGGAACACAGAGCGCTGTGTGTGCATGTGTGTGTTACTAAAAATACCTCCGCACATGCAAGCAAGCTCTGGGGGCGTGGATAGTATAGTAGTACCTCATCGCTGTGTGTGTGTGTGTGTGTGTGTGTGTGTGTGTGTGTGTGTGTGTGTGTGTGTGTGTGTGTGTGTGTGTGTGTGTGTGTGTGTGTGAAAGAAAAGCCTGCACACACTCCTTTGTAATGCATGAGTTGCAGCCCCGTTGCCTGAGCTCATTCAGTCTCATGGACATATTCATTTCCTCCAATACTTAAAACATATAATAGAAGAAGGAGGAGCAAACGGCCGGGGTAATAAATCACAGAGTAAGTCTCTCTGCAGAAAGGTTACGCATTTCTGAATTGATCCTTTTTCCCTTCTTCTTCGTGGGATTTCTCCCTGCTCTACCTTTGATTTACAGCACATCAGTTGGCTCTTGACTTCTGAAGCCTTGTTGATTCACAGGAGGTTGACAGCTTCTAACAGTCTCCTATAAATATTAATCATAAATCCAAGGTTCAAGTCATGGTGGTGAATAATCTGAAAGACATAGCCAGTCAGGAATATTAATTACCTACATTTAATTAATCCTCTTGAATAAACTAGTACCGGAAGACGTGTGAGCCGACCATGGCTACATTACCTGAGTGAGAGAACTGGCGGGCCTGACTTTCAAAGTTGTGTGAAAGTAACTGAATATCATATGCATTCATTCAGCATGACGCTTTTCAATTTTAATTAAAACATAGTTTAACCGGGGAAATCAGCTGAGAACTAAATGTAATTTACAATAATGCCCTGGCAATTTTTGCAAATGCAGCCGAATATTTAAGCATCAAACCTGTGGGAGCAAGTTTTTTTTGGACTCCCGCGTAGATTGCAAAATAATCAACAATTATGTGGATTCAAACCAACTTGCGTTGTCATGAAACAGTAATGCCTGTAATCCTCTCGTTATTCATTAAGTCTAATTTCTCATCCACTGCATGATAATCAGTCTACAACGAGAACAGCTAAACAAATGAGTCTGCACATGCAGCACAAAGGACGTATTCACATCTCGGAGATCCTCCTACCCATCCTTGAAATGCCTTTAATTCAAAATACAACATACAGTCCTTAATGGTAGTTTTCATTGGTTCTCTTTCTTCGACTTCTGCAGGCCTTTGAAATAAATAAATAAAAAGAAAAGATGAGAACTCTGTTCAAGGTGTGTGGGAAGGCAAACCTCAAAGGCACACAGATAAGCCTTTCATTCCTGGCTTTTGTTTATCTCGCAGGGAATTTTAAATGGATATCATTCATTATTCAAACAGTATTTGCAGAATACAGACTCTTAGCTGTGCTTAGTTTTGAAGATGCTCTTTGTGTAAATGTTAAATAAACCAGACCTTTGCTCCAGGGATTACCATTTTAAATGCATGACTGTCACTCTTATAGTCAATAGAGAGATCCCCCACAATAGGTCTATACAACTTAGTATTTTGTACATTGCTTTTCGATAGAGTGCAAGAACTGCTAATCCACCCATCACTTCCCCGTTTTTTTATTTGCACATAACACCACTAGCCTTCTTTTATCAAACAGCCCACTTTCCTTCACACATAATACCACTGTGGCCATTTTCACTGCTGGCTGCACTTAAGCAGTTTCTCCCGCTGTGATTGTTAAGATTATTTTCATCTTGTGGCGATTGGGTTATAAGATGTTTAATTGTGGTGTCGGATTTTCTGAAAACATAAAGACATTTTCTTTGGTTATCCTTGGCTACAGCAACCAACCAGTCAAAGGCCAAAGTTGTGTTGATTTGCAGTTGATGTACTGTACTGTACTCTACTCTACTGTACTGTGCTGGAGATATGAAAATGACAGTTTTCGTGAAGGCTGCTAGCCAAGAAATCTAGATACACCCTAGCGGCAGCACATGTAATTTGCACCTAGCGTCAGTCTAGCAACTCTCCGTTGACTTACGAGCTGGAAAAAACAAACTCTAGTCAGGCCAATCACATCGTGTATAGAGTCAGTGGGCGGGCTTAAGATAATGACAGAATTGCGATGGTTTTGCGTGAATTCCCTGCAGTAGATGGCTGCTGCTGCTGCTGCTGGCAAACAGCGGCCTTTCAAATCGGATTTGCCCGCGACTCTGGCAGACACAGAGTTCAGCTTTTCTTTGAGAAATGAACAAAGAACGGCACTGAAGTTACTCAAAAACGGAATATGTGTTCGGAGTTCTGCCCACTGAATACAGCAGAAGTTGAATCTATCAACTAGCGTCGCTCTCATTGGTTGTAGCGCTATCCTAATGTGTGCAGACAACTGTTTATCCCGCCCATCAAAAGCATTAGGATGTTAATAGGACTAGTGCAAGGTATTTTTTTTAAGTTTTTTGAGCTTCAAAATCCTTGCCAGACTCCTAGAAGGAGTGCAATCCATCCAATTATTTTACAAATACATACTTTAGCGAAGAGTGTAACTTGGAGAATGGCATGATTTTCACACTGCGTGAGCATTACATTCCTGTTCAGATGTGAGAGGAAACATTAACATATGTACCAAGGCCCAGTAGGGCTGGGCTGAAATTATCAGTTCTTCAGTTAAAAGGTGATCCTTGATTGAGTGATATGATATTGATTAATAAGATCTTTTCATAGGACTTTTCACAATAGAGAAGTACTTTAAACAGTTGTTTGGGGGGGGGAATCAATTATTAACGAAGCATTAACCTTGTGCTTTATAAAGGAATGCAAATATTTCGGGGTTGCTTCTTGGTTGTACAATTTACAGCATAAGTTCCCTGAGAATCTCTTTTATATCCCAGCAAAATTGATAAATGCAACTGAAATTCCTCTAACCTTCTTGATATTGAATCGAAAATGTAATCAAATGGGAACCTTGTGAATCAGAATTGAGAAATCCTTGGGGGTCAGTACCCTGATGTGTGTCTGTTTGGGTTTACTATATCAACGTGGAGGTTACAAACAAGCAGGGTGAGTTAATTATCCCACAAAGTAAAATAAAGCACACTACTTAGGTGCGTACGCCTCAACAAACAGCAATTGCTTAATCTATCTATGCGGTAAGTAGACGTATTCTCTGATGACACTGGATTTCTGCTCGATGGATTCGCCAAGCTCAAAGCGTGAAAAACAGTAGTGGATGTGAAGATTCCCCTGACACTCATCCACCAATGATCAATTTCCCATCCTCCATCCTCTGCCCTGCCCTGCCCTCACACATCAGCATCAATCCAACGCACGGAAATACAGTGAGTGGCTTAATGCATTTTCCTCTCCAGAGATTCAGCAGACCAAAATGGCACCGGGAGGGTAAATAAATAAATATTGCGTTGAGTGGTGGAGTGGATTGCATTCTGTTGCAAAGTGAACAAGCTTTCTTCCCCCTGCTGTCCATAAAAAGGGAATCAAATTCTGTTTAGTATTGGCTTCTGAGCATAAACAGCCATGGACACGGTTGCAGAGGAGAATCTGGACTTGGATGATACTAAAAGTAGCTATAAATCTGAATTCAAATGAAGAGAGAGGAGGCAGGCGGCCCATGTTAAACAAATCAAAAAGGCACAACTGCGTAGTCAGCATGTGCACTTGAGGAGGGTTAATTAGAGCCCTCCTTTAGTGTGGTCTCCATTCAAACTGCAATCAAGAGTTTGGCACAACAAGGACTCTGGAAATCACTCCAGCTAACTAGGTCCATCCACAGTGCTCAGCCATGACATAATCCTTTAGAAAGATAGTTTAATTCTCATCACTGCACCAGTTCATGTCAGGCTATAAATGTATTGGCCCTGTGGCAATGACAGGACGGACAAACAAAACAACATGCAGTACAGCTTAAGGGGCAAATGTGAGCAAGACTGGCTGGATGAAAGTTTACTTGGTCACTCTTTCATATAGCCGAACATCATACGATTTTGATTAATCTCTCCGAGCACATAATCTCGGCTGCTGCCCACCGCGCACATTGGTTCCCAACCAACCTCTGCACAGCAGCAGCTGGATAAGCTGTGATAGGACGAGGGGCGTGGTAGCGAATAGAACACATCCAGCGCTCGACGTCATGCCCTTGACTGGAGAGCAGGCTGACTGGCTGGCTCTCTATCTCTTCGCACTGCTAAAAAAAGGGGGGCCGGTCCAATTACAGGCACTTGGTACTATGTCTTGTTAACTCTAGCTCCGACTGTACATTTGGGCAGCTCAGAGATCAAGCGCTCGCTGGAGTTTAAATTGACAGAGCTACCTTTTCCGCTGTCACTGCCTCCTGTGTTACTCTGTCACCGGCAGGTGATGGAGGAGCGAAATAAGCAGTTGGAGCCAACTATGCAGATAGCGAAGACATCAAGGTCTGCCAATTGGAAGAGCCTTCATAGGGGGTCTGACTTCTGTGTCTAGTAGAAACACACTATTACTCAGACACCAAAATGTAGTTACATTTCATGAAAGAGGAGTGCGCTCGCCTCCAGAGTTAAGTCTGTCTGCCAAGACATGTTGACTCAACACAAACACATTAACGGTCACATAAACACTTACTAGGAAAAGCTTTCCTGTATCCTGATGGTTGTAATAGTGCTGGAACAATGTGTCAATTGATCCAATTGGATTATCACTATTGGCAAATATTAACCAGACAAAGATGGATGGATCATTAAAAATAATTTGACAACAAACTGGATCACTTAGTGAATGTAAAAATTATCAAACATTGGGTTATCAGCTACTGTGAAGGTCCTCATCTACTATCTATTACTACTAACTAGAGCCGATATTATCGGCCGATATCAGCCATTTCCCGTTCTATCGGTATTGGCATCTCGGTCGGGCTCTGCTTCTTACAATTTATAATTTAATGATTGAATAATTGGTTTAACCCTTGTGTTGTCTTCCAGTCAACCGTGGGGAAAAAAAATGTGTTTCTATCTCAATGTTTGAGTCACAAAGCTTTGTGTTTTAAATTTGAGTGTTTGTTTTCCCCTGTTATTGGTCACTTTTTTTTCAATTTTTTCTCCAATGTTTGTCATTGTTTCAATGTTTGGGTAGCTTATTTTTGCCGTTTTTATGCTTTTTTTGCAGTTTTGAATGTATTTTTTCAAGGTTTTTTTGGTGTTGCTTTAACATTTTGGCGTTTTTTGTTTTTTACATTTTTTGGCACTTTATCATTTCTGATAAAAAAATTACTTGGAATGGATCAAATTTCACCCCAAGGTCAACATGAGGGTTAAGTTAAACATTCTCAGCTCCAGCTTCTTTATATGTGATGATGTTCTAGTTTCTTCCCTCCTCTGTGAAAGTAAACTGAATATATTTGAGTTTTGGACAAAACAAGACCTTTGAGGACGTCATCTTGGGCTTTGGGAAACACTGATCCACATTTTTTACAACTTTTCTGACATTTTAGAGACCAAACAAGTAATCCAATAATCAAGATATTAATCAACAGATTAATTGTCAATTCCAGCACTAAACTGGACCTTTGTGAAAGCAGTCGTTCTTCACTAATTGATATTAAACATGTCAGTGTAACAGATCCCTGCGGCTTTGCTCTGAACTTTAAAGCGGAAACGGTTGCAGACAAGATGAAGCTGCATTTCATCCAAACTCCGCCAGATTACTAATGAGCTATTGACCTATAAATGGCACTTCAGTAATGACAGCTACCAATATTGACCTTTAAAAGAGGAGTAAATATAAAGAGTGTTTCCCAAGGCTCAGCACTGTGTATGTGTCGAGGGGTCAATACTGAGACTCCATTATAGCGATTTAAGTAAAATAAATATAATGCCACATTTGGCTAGTTGGCCGAACGATCCTGTAGAACAGGCATGGAATATCCTGAGTGTTAACCAACACACAGGGCAGACTCGATGCAAGTGCAGCTGACAGTCTCAGGAGCAAGAGGCGACCTAGCCATGCACACCACGGCTCTGAAACACGCCTCGGTGTTAATTGGAAACACGGCCCAACTGCCTCTTCACTGAGGCGTTTCATTGGAGGAGAAATAAGCAGGAGAAGCAAAATATACAAAGACACTCATGAGGATAAAGGAACACGGCTCAATATGATCGGAGCAGGCAGATAAGAGGATGCTAAATACACATCTGACTGAGGCAACACAGTAATCCTAACGCAGACAAAAGCCCTTTGTTGAAAACGTCCCCTCGCGGCAAAACTGAAAGGGGTTATTTGTAATATTTAGGGACATTTGTTTCCCTCTGGACTCGTGCAATAGAAAGTAGTGAAAAAGTTACAGGTAAAGTTTTCATTTTTCCTGTTTCCTGGGACAACCATTTGTAAAATCTTTCATATAATGTACTGTATATAATATTTTCAGGTTGCGAGCTAAATTAACACGCTCTGTGCCCCTTAGTTTTAAGAGAACCTCTTTGGGCCCATTGAATCCAATGGATCTAACATCGTAAAAAGCAGATTGTATTATATGCAGTATACATGGATATACATTTTTTTTTAAAGCATTGAGAACATATGACCATCTGTTTCAGATGTATCATACAGGTGTATTATTGCAGACAAGTACCTCATAACACAGTTCTGGTGGCCTTATGACTGTCCAACACCCCACCTCCATTCCCTGACCTCTATTTCCCTGTTAGTCAGTCCCCAGCAAATCCGAAAAGCCTCCCAGCATCTCCATGGCGACGGGCCTCAGTCGAGCAGATGGCCTCAGTGTGCCACGCAGCAATTAAAGAGGGAGCGCCGAGCGGGGAAAAGAAAGTGGGTCAGGATCAGGGAAGGGGGGGGGGGGACATACGGACAACGTGAAGCTGCCTCTGCCTCGGGTCTGCGCGCGAACGTATGCATTTGTGCAACGCACACACACACACTCACTCACACACACGCTTGTGTTCATGCCTCGGTAAACTCCTTCCTGGGTCATTCCAGCGAAAACAAATACCCAGCCCACGCCACGAAGCGTCAGCGGTGTGCGAATGAAAAGAGGGGTTAGAACGACGAGGGACTGCCCCCAAATCTCACACACTGAATCTCTCCAACAGTGAATAGTCAGGAAAAACTTCCCCCACAATTACATGGGCAAATCCCACATTCAAATCAATAGGATTAACCTTTTAAATCCCACACGACGACACACAGAGTCAGCCCTATGTTATTACTTCTACTGGAGCGCCTCAACTCTTGGTTCTTGGTTCTTTTTCCTCCTTTTTTTTATGCTTCACCAAAGTTTGAAACAAACAGCAGGGATGATACCCACCCGGCAGCGTGGGGCCAATCCAATCAGTTTGATCCCCCAGCTACTTTCATCCCAGTCCATTGAAACATGGGACTTCCATTTTATCTACAACTTAAACCCACTTGTTCGAAAAGATCTGATTGAGCTTCTGAATCGCTCATTACTCAAATTAAGAAAGGCTTTAATTAAAAACAGATTCTGAGTTCAATATGATCTTTTAGCACATTATGGAGCTTTTAATTTAATTTCCTGTTTTATGTGTCATCGTCTTACCATTATGCAACAGGCAACGCTTTCGTTTGAAGAAAGCTTTAATGGAGAATATGAGTTGGTGTGTGTGGGGGGTGGGGGGGGGTTCAATGGCCTCCCACATAGGAAAAAATAGAAGGCCTAATGAGCTGGAAACAATTTAATGAACTTTTATTTGCACAAGTCTTTTCTTCCAGTGAGCAACCCAAATTGTGCCTAAATAGAACTTCAGCCAAGAACACTATTTCAAGGCATACTAGAATTACCTTAGCCTCATTCAGGAACAGCATGACCCTCACATCCCCCGCAGGGTCTACATGTAAATCTCCATGTCCCCCTTTTCCTCTTTACATTTAGACTGAACTTTTCCCTTGCAAATTGTCTTGCACAACTTAGGGAGAAAGGTACGATACTTAAACCCATTTTGCAGAACAATTTGAAACTTGGCATCCGGAGAGGTATGAGTGTGCAGTCCAGCGGAGGGGAGGTATTTTAAGAGTTTTGCTGCAGTATTCAACAGCCTCTATATCAAATTCCGTATTCCAGCATGTGTTCCTCTTTAGCATCTATTTTCAGTTTCATAATGCTGACAAAGAAGGTTCACAGTGCCGGGAAAAAATGCAAGCCACAGTATCTAAATAAATATGTTAAAGGGAGAGAAAAAAAAATCCAAGTCGGATACATCAATAAAAGGCAAGGAACTGCAGAGTTCACTCTCCCTCTGTGACTGTGAGCTATGTGGGTGCAGGGTCAGCGAGAGGGTGTTTATGTGGCCACTTGTATCTGCATAACTTATCATCATAAAAAAGTTAGAACTCATATGTTCGACACGTAGGTGGGAGAAACCCCTGACCCCACCGGGCCTTCTGTCTCTCTGGCCTGACAGGCCATTTGGCATCCTTATGGTTCAGCTGACAAATGCTGTGAACTACAAAATGGCCCTGCGTGATTCCTTTACTGGTATCAAAGCCCTCTCCAGATTCTTGACTGGTTAATTCCACTTGCAAAATCGTAGCCAAGCGAGACTTGTGCTGCCAGAGTCGAAGCTCCCAAGTGGAAACCCCTGGCAAAGTTATTCATCTGGAAGAGGCAGGAAGAAGTGAGAGGGAGGATAGAGGTGGATGAAAGGGGGTACAGCAGGCATTTTATGTGCAACTATTCTGCAATACATAGAATTAGCTTTAGGGGAAATAGTAAAAAGTAACCCGGACAAAATGTCAACGCCAACTACTACTCAGATGGAGGTCAACTATGACCTGGATCGTTCTTTTTTAAAGGTTTTTTCGGTTTCTGCTTCATATTTCATAGGAGTGAGAATCACCAGAGGCCTCATGATACAATGCAATTGCTATTTTAAACATTTTGCGATATTTTACCTTTTTTCCAACATCAAATTTTCCCAATGTCAAATGATGTCCCCAAAAGGAGAACTTTGTCAACATCAGTCTTATTTAAAAAAAAAGATACCTGACCATCACATATATAATAATAGATCGAAACTTGCCATGTGTTATTGATACAGTATTACCGCGGAAAGTATCGCAATACCATGCTGTATCAATTTTTTCCCCTCTGAATATTTCATAATAACGTAAACTCCTTGACAAAGCACTTGTTTGTCATTTGTTCACTTAAAAATGGGTCAGCTGCTATATCACTTAAGGAAAGAAATATATACTTGCCAATAAAAATATGAACCCCATTGAATAGACTGGAACATACAAAGGATGGTAGAGGACGTACAGGTACGGCAGCAGGTCCTCATGGGGGAGACACGCTTTCCAGCCTGTCAGTCCTTAAACTAATACATTAGGGATACTGCAACCGCCCTGTGTGCACTGTGTGTGATGGAGACCTTAGGAGTAGAGGCTATGTGCACATCGTCCATCTATGAGTGTGCGAGTCCCTTTGGTCCAAGCGTCTCATAATAAATGTCAGGTCTGAAAAGAATTGAACTGAATGTAGGGCTGCACAAAATACACTATCTCTTTTATTTGGTCTTTGTGATATCAACTGGCGGAATGAACATAGTACAAAAGAAACTCAATTTTTCAACTTAGTTAGAAAATTGCAGTATTAAATCTAACTCTCATGTATTTTAGCGGTGCATTTTATGTTCCATTCAATGTTCTATTTGTTCAGTAAAAGAATGTCGGAAATTATTTCTTCCCTTTCATTTGTTTTAAATCCAACAAGCAGTGTGTTGTAGCAGAACACTGAAAGCAGCAGAACTAAGTACACTTTAATATCTGTTTCTTAATCGCGATTAATATCGTTATTGTGATATTCAACAACTTTATCGCATATTGCATGTTTTTCTCATATCGTGGCGCCCTAACTGATTGCATATTCCACTTGTTTTTTTCTTCTTTAGGCGGTATATGATGTAGGCCTACTGTACTGTATATGTAATAAAGTGAACTGCATTTAGACAAATGCAGTTTACACCCAGCACAACCGTACTCTACAGCTTTGCTGTTATGCATACAAGTCAATAGTTTAAATAGGTGCAGAGCTGGCTCAGACTGCCTGTTCCAGCTCGAGATAAAGGGATAAACACAACCCCTCTCCCCACTCGGAGGAGTGACTGCTGGTTACATTACTCACTCGCACACCTCTTTTTCACACACATTTAAATACAAAACAGCCACATATCTTGCAATGGCATTTAAATAAAGAGAGGGCATACAGGAAGGAGGCGGAGGCCATTTGACACACCTGACTTTCTGAACACAATGCAACATTGAAGTCAAATTCAGTCAGGCTTGAAACTGGGCAATCAATAGCAGACTACATTAGTTGCTTTGGAATAGACCCTACCAGCAAAATGGAAGGATCAATGGAAAACTGCAGGCCATTTCTGTGTTTATCTTCATCTCTTCCGCACATAAGTTGAACCATGTGCACTAACAAACTGAAACAAAATGAAGAATCTCTACCACTCACGTAGGGTTGACCTCAATCTCAGTATAATGCCGAGCACTGGGAGTATATTGTCAGCTGTGGCGCGGGCAGAGGGAAGAATAATAGCTGAAGTACTCTCAGACGTGTTCACGTATAGGCAATTGAAATGCTTTTGAATTGAGCAATTATCTCGAAAGTCGATCACAGCAGGGGAAGGGTGCCAACATGAATGACGGATCCACACTGTAGAGGGGAATATGACAGACACAGAGCTGACCTGTTATCAGTCATATTTCGCGAGTCTGTCTGCACAGGACCAGGGCACTAAGGAGCTTTGCAGTGAGCTGCAGCACACGGGAAGCTTAGCTATATGTCAGAGTGAATAAATAAACCTGTGTCTGTGTTTTCAAAGCGGACCCCCCATCCCCCAACCCTCCACTCCCTCATAAAACCAATGCACAGCGCTGCCTATGCAACATCCCCCCCATCCCCTTCACCCACACCCATTTACAACCCCGCTGTTGCTTTGAAGCGCAGTCAGCGCCCAAAGAGATATCAGGGCGGAATATTAAATGAGCGAACACCATCACTCATTAAAAAGGGAAACATTTCGTGGAACAGACCCCCTTTTGTATCAAGTGCTAACCAAGCCAAACTCTCAGCGAGCGCCGTGCTCAAAGGCAGAGCGAAGGAACAGGACAGGGAGGGGTGGATGGACGGGGAGAAGACATAGATAGAGGGGGAGCGGGGGGTAAAGCCGAGTTTGCAGAAAGTCAAAAGGGAAATGTAAAGTTGTGGCAGGAGATCAGCCCTGAGCCTCGCGAAGCCCTGGGTGCAGTGTAACAATGACAGAAATTCTGATAGCGCTTTGATTCCGGAACACTTCCGTCACGACAGATTGAAACCCGCTGCTACATTTTTCGAAAATAGCTCAATATTCTTATTCAAATGTGTACTGCAAGCTAATATTCCATTTTAGCTTCACCGCTGGAGAGCATTTATCAGTGGATGGCGTGTGCAGTGGGGGAGCTGGGAGGTTGGTAATAGGATTGACGGATATGGTTTTTGAAGGTGGTACGGATGTTTTCAGTCAAAAGTTAAAGACAGCTTGTGTAAATATGCAATGCCCTTATAAGCTGACCTGTTTGAGGTCACACATTCAGGGAAGTGTCAGAGTTCTTGAGCAGAATTTGCTTTGCAGGATGGAAAAGCTACTTATTCAGCAGTCGAGTGTCAAAAACACAAGAAGTCACCAATGAAACTGAGAATAAACAGCTCTTTCACACATTTAGGGCAGGAAGGCAGAAACTCTGAAATACATTATTGACTCAAATCAACTAAATTTAGGATATTTAGGGCTGCAACTAACAATCCTTTTCATTGTTCATTCATCTGTTGATTATTTTCTCACCCGTTCGGCTTCTATAATGTCAGAAAAATGTGAAAAATGTGGATCGGTGTTTCCCAAAGCCCAAAATGACGTCCTTAAACATCTTGTTTTGTCCACAACTCAAAGATATTCAGTTAACTGTCAAAGAGAAGAGAAGAAACTAGAAACTCTTCACATATGAAGAAGCTAGAGTCTGAGAATGTTTAACTTAACCCTCATGTTGTCCTTGGGGTGAAATTTTGACCCATTTTCAAAGTAATTTTTTTTATCAGAATTGAAAAGTGCCAAAAATGTAAAATTATTTAAAAAAAACACACCAAAACATTAAAGCAACAACAAAAAAACTATGAAAAAATACATTCAAAATTGCAAAAAAAGCAACAAAACGTCCAAAATAAGCACCCCAATCATTGAAAAAGTGACAAACATTGGGAAAAAACGGAAAAAAGTCAGAAAAAGTGATCAAAATGACCAAATTCATATAACCCGTCAACACAAAATTCAAGTCACTTTTCTCTGCCTTTCTTGTGTTTTTTTTCTCTACATTTTTGTCACTTTTTTCGTCGATTTTGTAGATCTTTTTCAGTGCTTTATTGAAGTTTTCGTAGATGTTTTGCAAAGCGTTCCTGAAGCTTTTTCCGAAACCTTGGACACTTTTTTTAAACATTCAAATACTGTAACATTTAACAAAACACGCAAATTCAAAGACAGTAGTGAACTGAGCCTTTACTTTACTTGTGAATAGCATTGGAGTGAACCATCCACGGTATTATTTTTGACAATTTGGTTGAAAGAAAACCCAAATGTGTGTTATAGAAACTTGTTTTAAATGGGTCAAATTTGACCTGAGGACAGCAGGAGGGTTAACAACATGAAATCAGAGAACTTTAACTTTTTTTCATTCAAAAAATCTATGCTGCTCTAAAATTCCTAACTGTGTAATTATAAAATAGGGGCAAAAAACAAATCGGATCCACATTGTTGCCGTGGTGACTAAATATTGAATGTAAAATATTTATTGACCCAATACACCAGCCAGCTGATATATATGGGGCCGAGCCAGGACAGTAAGAAGCAGAGCAGCGGACCAGCTCTTGTCAACAACAGAGTGCACAAGTCAGCACAAAATCCAACTGAGTCAAACTAAATACATGGCAACAGCATCAACCAGTCCATCAAGTTTGAAAATGACTCCCAGTCCACCTCAACTAGTTCACAAAGTAGTGCCTGAAGTACGCCAGAAGTATGGACACAGTCAAGCACCAACCAATGTAACACAACATCAGCAGTTATTTAAGCCAATAGGAATCCAGAAAACACACTGGTTTTTTTCTGTGAATATGCTTGATGGTTTTTCTCTAACACTTGCATCAGTTCAAATATATTTCTTCCATTTCTATATTCGGGGTGGCAGTAGCCCGTAGGGAGCTGGGTTGAGAACCGGAGGTGGTTCAAGTCCCAATATGGACCTCCTGGAGAGGTGCCAGTTCACCCCCTGGGCACTGCCAAGGTGCTCTTGAGCAGGGCACAAAACCCCCAACTAGTCTGGGTGTTGTTCCATGTGCAGCCCCCCCACTCTGACATCTCTCTATTAGTGCGTGTGTGTAGTTCAGGCCTGTGTGTAACAACAACAGAGTGAAAACATTGTAATTTCCCATTGTGGGATTGATAAAGTATACATTATTGTTATCCAAAGTGACTTACAATTGCTACTCATCAGCGGTCACACGCTTCTGGTGCATGTAGGGGTTAAGTGTCTTGCTCAGGGACACATTGGTTGATGCATCATAGTGGGAATCGAACCCGGACCTTCCAGACCAAAGGCATGTGTCATATCCACTGCGCCATCACCACCTGGGATCCATTTCCCCCTCCGTCCTCAGACTGTTGTTCAGACAGGTTGTTCACCGACTGCTGTGCTCCTTAATGGAGGCTCATCAGCTCAGCAGCCTTTTGTAAATTGACTTGCTCAGGCAGTCAGAAGGGAGGGGGGGGAGGGGGGGGGGGGCGCTGCACTGATCAGATCTGCCTTAGTTTAAAGACGTACAGCCTTAGAATTATCCACTCTCTCAATCCCACCAGTCATCAGCCCGTGACTAAATGCCCCTGTTGTAAAGCCAGACACAAGGCATAGCATTCCCAAATTATTTCCTTTTTTTTTTTTAAGTGACGCAGCAGAAAATACAAGACGATTGCATGAAAATGTTAAAATGATGCGTTAAAAGGCAGCGCTCCCTTAGCACAGCTGTGGATGTAGTTGGTGTCAAAAAATAAATAAATGTGATTTGCCTTAAACTGAAATGACTGACTGCAGGTAGTAACTATAGTAACTGAGCTCTAAGGGAGAAATAGTGCAAAGAAACTCCACAAGCTATTGGCGAGTCAAGATGCATTCACATACTGTCGCAGGCTCTCAGAATCTCTCCGACATGCAAACTTATTTACTTCTTCAACCCAGGAACCCTACTAAGCCCATGTTCAGATGTTGGAACAGCTATCTGACAAATTGCAAGTAAACCAGGAAAAAAATGTGGTCAGTCAATGTCATTCTCATTCCCAAGGGCAGGAATTTAACTATTTAATGCCTGGACGAGGATAGACTAAATAGAACAAAACGACTGGATAGATTAATGCCAAATCAGAAAGGCTCAGGGCAAGATTGGATCCCCTTTATTGATTTCCTTATTTTTCCTTCCTTTGCTGATTCTGCGATTTCAGTTGAAACAGAGACAAATTTCAAGGATTTTAAAAGCAGAACATTGCAGCTGCAGCATCCTGATAAACGTGTTTTCCATGCTGATCCAACACGGTGGCTGGCTGGTGTGAAGAGAGCAAAAGGAGCAGGAGAGAGGACACCAAGCAGACACCACACACCTAAATAACAACCAATGAAAACATTGCATATGATACTGAACTGCATGTTCTGACAGAACAAGCTTATACAGCCGGTGTCTGGGAAAAACATTACTTGTGATATTTTTGACTATCCTTTCTATATCCCCAAAAATCACTTCATTCACTCATCCAACCTATTTTGTCATCACAGAGACATGCAGACCAGCTCACTCGAGGCCTGGAAACAGTCATTTAATCCTTATTGTGCCTAAAATGCTGCATATATATTTCAGACTCCAAACAATCTGAGGTGAAGTTTATTTAACATTCATCTGGTCTTTAATACTATTTGTGCTGTCATATGCACGCAGAGAACACTCCGTTTTGTCCTAACCTTTCCATTATTTAGGTTCAGTGCTTATTGTCATGTTTTATTTATCTATATTGTGATACGCAGCCATTATGCAGAGACCACGGTGGCTGGAAACGTGCCCCATGAACTTACAAAGAAAACCCAGGATGGGCCTCTTTGGATAGACTGCTTAATGTATTGCACAAAGCTTAGCTTAGCTAATTCAAATATTTTGCCAAAGAAAAGCAAAATCTTTGACTTGAATGAAGGGCAAGTCCATTTCCGGAACGATAACTGAGGGAAGTACACTTTACAGTGACATTTCACGCAGTGTTTGGAGAAGGATTTGCTAAAGAGCTGACAGCAAAACCACAATGAGCTCAATGCTCAAAGCGATGAAGTTTGAGTGGCCAAGTACCTCCATTAGTTTCTATGGCAAAAAGCAAAGCTTAATCTCCTGTCAGCTCCCCTCAAGCTAGTCTCCCAGGACTCGGAGCTCTCTCCCCCCCATCCATCACCTCAGCAGGGACCAAAGATAGACTCCCCAAAGTAATGAGGATCAGAGCAATTTGCATTCACACTCAAACCATCAAGGCCCAACAATCCCCGATCGGCAATTACAGTTTTCCTTCAAACAGAAAGAGAAAGTCAGACTGCTAATTACAATGTTCCAGCAGTATTCATTCCAGTAACCATCTTAAGGAAACATTGGAGGCCTGTTCCAGTGCTCAACATCAAGCGTGTAGTATTCCAACATCGTTTATGAACATGCCGGCCATTGTCCTCAGACCCCCTGACTGTCGGGTCAATAAATCCGATGGAAGTACGTGACATTTCAGGCACAAAGGTAGACTTCGATGTGCTTCAAATGAGTCTAGAGGAACAAATACACAGCATGTGACCGGTTGTCATGAGTCAGAATGATCTGTTGTGCATCAGGCTTCAGTGACAAGTTCGTGCATAGAAATCAGGCAGTTAGCTGCGCAATTAACCCTAAAGAGCCAAAACAATAAAGTCGTCTATCAAAGCGAAACAGGAGACATCACCCGTGGTTCACTTCGCTCACATCTCTCAGGGGACACCACGTGACAAGAATCACACAGCAGATAAACACAGTTAAAGGGCAATGCCGCAAAAAAAAAAAAAAAAAAAAATTCAGCTGTGTTGTGGCATTAGTAGACAAACTTACTACCTAGGGCTGCAACTGAAATGTATTGTTCTGCCGATTATTTCTCTGATGAATCAATTCTTAGTTATACAAATCTATATTAAATGTCAGAGACTTGTGACAAATGTCAGTTTCTCTTTAAAAGGTCCAATGTGTAGAAATGTCTCCCATCTACCATTGAGATCATATATCGCAATCAACTCTCTCACGCAGTTCAAAGTATGCTTTTGCTCTTTTCAATATACTTTTTTTCTTATTGAAGAAGAATACTGTTCCTGAAATTTGGATTTTGAATACATGTGGTCCTCTATGTTTCCTTCTTCATACTTGCAGGGGCTGGGAAGCAACGACAACCACTAGCAGCTTTAGCAGCTTCTTTGAGTTTATTATGACACGGACAAAACGCAAAAGGCAGAGCAGTATGTCCTGTTTGTCCCTTACAGGGTAACGTATTTCAAAATGGCACATGAATATGGAGCGTCTACCCCAGTTCACGCAAACGGAAATGTAAAATTTCAAGCCAATAGGAATATATGGAATTGATGCTGGTGGTAAATATTCATGAAAGAGGAGAAGTTTGTGAACGGGCAATACAGATATTTGATCATGAACAACTTAAAACGTTACACACTGGACCTTTAAATGTCTTGTTTTGAAAGTCCAAAACCCAAAGATTTTAGGTTTACTTTGATATAAAACAGCAAAAGTGAGGATTTGAGAAGCTAAAAAAAGCATTTTCTGCCATTTTTTCATGAAAGATTACTTGATCGATTTATCGCTTATCAAAAAAAACCATTTATCTGTCAATCGACTAATCGATTGTTCGAATAATCCCTGCAGTTCTCCACTTTGCAAACGTTAAGGAGAAACCCATATGAGGGACTGCGTGAAATGAGTGACAGACGTGAGCAACGGGGGGGTCTTCAGCAGAATGATTTAGGCCGGCACGCTGCCAAGTCATTACAAAGATTAGAATTCACAACTACACAATTTCCCTTTCTCAATAATAGTGCATTCAGAGTTGATGCTTGTCCGCCATTCAGTATTCATTTCCCCAATGTTTAATCCAACTAAGATGAGGAATTAAAGCTGGAAGATCTCTTTGTGCTCCCGCTGAGAGCGATATCTATATGGGCTCGTACAGACCCAGGACCCGAGGAGGGAGCCCAGCCATAAACAACCACCTGGTTGCTAATTCAATTCGCACCCCATTAAATATCAAAACTACAATACTGGAGAGAGCAAGGGCTGATACAAGAAAACACGAGCAGAGCTGGCGTTATTATTCACAGAGCCATTATTCTCAGTGTTGCTTTTATTTGATAATCTGTTTGGCGAGCGGCTCGGAATATTTTCTGTTTATGAATTTGGCACTCGTGTGGTTTCTACAAAACGGTTATTACCATGACGGGCACACATGGCTTTCCCTGATGGATAGCTGCGACTTGCATTTGTTAGGGCCACTCTCCCACTTGTTTGTGCGTCCGTAATGAGGGAAGGGTCTGGAACATGTTGTATATCAATTAAGTCATCAAAGCCAGCGGGCATTTATGGCTACGCCCTTTAACCTCAGGGTGAAAGACCAGATTCTTGTTTTTGCATGTCAAAAGAAACAGGGTCCAAACAACTGCTGCAATAAAACATTTTCCAGGCCTTCCCCTCATGAGGATGTCTGACACGCATGAATTGTGTAGCCACTTTGGTTGTAAATTAAATACCGCACAAAAAAAAGGAAAAAAAAAGAAGAAAAAAGGCTATCCGTACGAGGTCTAATTAGGCTTAGAAAACACCCCCCCTGCCTTACTCAAATAAGAAATTTCCAGGACACTTTAACTGCAATTTTGGAGACATTTTCCCCTCCCCTTGATTGAACAGCTTCAAAAGATTTCCACCGTGAATCCCAAGGGAACCAGTTAATCCTGATCTTCTCCACAAGCAAAGGGATCATCTCAATGTAAATCAGACAGGGCTTTTTGATCAAAGTATTCAATCAGTCTTAAACACATGACGCTACAAGGAGCCTCACTGCGCACAAGGTCAACATCGTGATTGCTCTCGAGCTCGAAGGAATGGTGGGGGTGGAGGGGGGGGG
>NC_048409.1:3620277-3670273 GCF_013103735.1 Etheostoma cragini | reverse complement strand
AGATGTGACAAACAGATTCGCCCGGAAGATACTTTTTTAGACTCATTAGACTAGGAAAAGACACCTGTGCCATTCAAAATATCATATCTGACATTTATTGACCACACTTGACCCTAGGTCATTCCTTTCTTACAATAGGGGCGGCAGACAGAACTTACCTGTCCACGTAAAACAAGCGCGTAAACTTTCAGCTGAGCCTTAGACCCCCTCTTGAGAATGGATCACACACACACACACACACGCAGGTGTATAGACATGATGGGTTATTGTTGGCTTGTTTGGTTTTCCAATTAGAAGCCTGTCAATACAACCACTGTAATGATGCTCCTTCCGTTTAGAGTCCAATACACATTAAGCATGTGCTTCAATAATTAGGCCCACTTGAGGGAGCTTTAATGCCAGGATGATCAATGTCAAATTATTTTTTCCAACTCATTTATCAACCACCAGTGTCCTTCCTCAGCACCTCATCCTTTTCGCCAAAACAATACAGGAAGTACATGATTTCTCAAAGTGTTATTGGAGACAAAGGTCACGTCTTGAGTTAAAATAACAAAAGGCCTGTATAGGTTGGATTCTAGGTTGTTGGTTGTTTTTTTTTAAAGGAAGGATTTAGCCAATGTTCAACTAAGAGACAGGAGCCGAGGATGACATGGCCACAGGTTTCTATTACCATACAGGAGCCCTCTGTGTGGCTCAGAGTTGCCATTCCGATGACATATTGGAAAACTTGGGGACTGCAGGCCTGCACGGTTCGCACACATCGCCATCTGCCTGCTGCCTGGGTAACTTCAGTGCTTTGCAGCCAAATAGCCTATGCATTCTGCAGCCGTTTAGCAGTGGGTTTGGTTCTGTACAGTGAACACACTTTCCAATCATTTCTCACTCATTTGCACATCTTGTTGCAAAACACAAACCACGCCATGGGATCGATCCATCCATTTACGCATGAATCAAGTCTGTGTAATTAGAATAATAAAACATACACACACACACATACACACACACACTCACACACACTGTGAAGCAGGGAAGTGATGATAGAAAACACTATGTGTTGGATGATTCTGCGTCTTACCTTGGATGTGCAGCGCTAGCAGGAGTATCCAAATCCCCACACACATCGCCATGGCACCTCAACTATCCGTCGGATCTCGTTTGATAACCTGAGGGGTGGATGAACAGGGGGGGCTCACTCGAGACGACAAAGAGCAAGCATGCAACTTGTGCAAATCCCACTTTGGTTCCAAACTAGTCGTAGTCCCTCACTGAGCTGTAGGAGACTTTCGCAAAACTAGAGGATCGGCGTTGCGCTTCTCCGTGCCAAAGCATCCAATTTCACGTCTGCGACGATTTCTTGGCTGGCTGGCAGAGTTTTGCTCTAACTAGAAACCTAGCCCCGGGTCCGGTGAAATGAAAAATGAGATCCAAGCGGTTGCAGATTGGACCGGTTTAGGTGATGGGAGTCTTTTGAGTAAAAGCAGGCGAGGATAGAATGACAGTTGGGTTCTTATCAAAGCAGGTATTGGAGTTTAGGCATGTAGCCTTTGTTGCTCCATGCATCCAGCGTCCGCTGCGGCTGCACGACTCTCTCCCTCCGCACAGGCTCAGGGATCAGTGGTAAAGTGGGCGGGAGGTCCTCGATCGATCCTGCGAAACTGGGAAGTTACCAACACTTGGAGACTTCCTTCAGGGAAATGTCGCCTTTTTTTTAAAAATACACAAGGAACGTAACAGCTGATCTGCTGGCACCTTCCCTGTTTTGAGTTCCGTAAGTTCCCGGTGCTCCCTGTGTGCAGCGGTAGAGATCAGCACACTACCAGGCCGGTGAAGTTGTTGAAAACTCTCTGGGAATGGTGGGATGGATGCGCCCCCCCCCCCTCGATTTTGTATTGTTTATGAAATACAGTGTAGCTTTATCCCGCTATGCGCACAGCCCCGCTGATCTGCCAGTGCCTCCACATACAGTGTGTTGTGTTGCCGACTATCGCTGAGGCTTTGGGAGAGATCGGGATCGGGTGACGTTGTGCAAGGGAGGAGTCTGCAGTGTAGCATCGCCTGGAAAAAAAACTCCAGCAGCAGCAGCAGCAGCCTGGTTGGTGGTAGCCCCCTAGGAAGTGAGTCTCAAACTTTTTCTTGAACCCAAAGGGTCTTTAAAATGGCTCCTTGGAGCAGGAGGTTATACAGTTTTGCGCAAATGGGGAATCCGATATAGATCCGTCGAAGACACGGGGCGGGGATGCGGGAGAGGACATGACAGAGTACAATCATGCCCTGGTGAAATGATGCACTCTTATTTTGAAACCCTTACAAAGGACCCTTTGAAACTGGCCAATGAGATTCGAGGATATTTTTCTTTTATTACTTAATTTGTCCCGTTTTCTCCCACAAAGAACTGCTCAAAATACAATTTAATAATGTAAACTAAAAAAACTAAAAGGACATTGAACTAATCTTATTGATATCCACTGACCAAAAGAGCAGCATATCACAGTTTGGTAAATAAGTGAGAAAGTGTAGTGTGTAGTTTCATAATACAGGGCGCTGTTAGGTGTCCCATTAATAACCCCTGCTGAACCCCAGACTTCATGTGAACCACAAGTGTAACAAACATGTCAGGGTGGGGCAGTGACAGCTAAAATATGAGCCTTAGCTACATGTTCTCATAGTGAGGTTACGTTTTGGCAATAAAAAAAAAAGGAAGCAACACTGGATGATGATCTTAGGGAGAAGAAAATGACTTTTCTCTGTCATCTTCAATATATGAGTTTTTGTGAATGGGGTCTGTTTTACCTCATGAACCAGCTGTGTGTAGCTTACTAGCCATCATCCTTCCTCCCTCCCTTCCTTCCTCCCTTCCTCCCTTCCTTCCATCCTTCCTCCCTGAACCAATTAATCCTTTTTCTCCAGAAGCAACCAAACAGGATCAGGCCTGCGGAGGAAGTACTTTGAAATGAATGGCAGGATGAATGTGTTAACACTTCCCTCTTGTGGACAGTGGATCTTTAGATAACTACAATCATTTTGAGATAATATAGCCTATATTAATCCCACACCGGGGAAATTCCTATGCTACAGCAGCTCAAAGATAAAATGCACACACATCAGAATAATACAAATGTAGACATAGGCGAAAACACATACATTAATTATAAGAAATAGAACAAAGTTAGGTATAATAATAATAGTAGTAAATCAAACATATTTACACATAAACCACCTTCTATAAAGAGACAGAACATAAACACAGATGTCCAGATTAGAAAGGTGCGGATGAATAGAAATGAAATATTGCTCAGTTGTAGTTGTCACAGAGTAATAAATAATAAAGCGTAGTGCAGAATATTGTCCAGTGACGGCTCATATTGTACAAAATAGCTAGCAGTGCTACATTGTGATGTTGTATAAAAGAGAGAGTAACTAGGTATATGACCCCCCAACTGATCATGCTCATTCAAATTTTGCATTTATAGAAACAGATTCTCCTTTTATTTGGCTCGTGAACACCTTTCACTACAAGACCAGTGTTTTGACCACTCAGTTTCTGGTGAAACACAAACGAGGACATGTGTTGTCTTCCCATCTTGAATTAGAAAATCAACACATTCGTTGACACTTTTTAATCAATGTTTGTAACTTTTACATACGTTTGTTTCCATATTTTTCAATGTCTGTCACTTGTTTTGACGTTTAACGTTACATAACACTAATTCAATGACTTTAGTTTTAAGGTTATTTTTTTAATTTATGGTCAATAAAGCTAATTTTTTGAAAATTATTATAATTTTAGAGTTCCCAAAGCAGAAATTAATCTTTAGGCTAAAATGAAAGGAATGCATGTTGATGGATAATCACAGACTGGAATATGTCAACTTTTACTCAATACCTTTTCAAAACAACGTCAATGTTTTTTTCAAATGCTATAAAATTGAATGAGACAGCCCAAAATTAATGAAAGTAGAGATTTGTACTTGCCAAAGAGAGTTGCGTGTAATAAATCATGCTATTTTGGGGAATTAAAAAGAACATTGATATAGAAAAATGGGTCCAATTGACCCAAGGACAATATGAGGACATGAGTCACCTGAACACATCACAGTGCAAATCTTTCAGTTAAGATATTTTACCATTCACTTAGTCCAAGACCAGAAAATCAAGATACATGTTTCAAAATGACTCTGTGAAGTGCTTAATATGATCTGTTTGCTTCACTGTTTTCACATTACAGTGGGGAAAAATTGGTCATTACCCATCAAATTCAACAACAAGCTATTTCCATAATTCCTATCCCATAATCAGAAGTGTGCTCATTGAAGATGTCTTCCCAAATCATCCATTTGAGAAACAAACTTGTATTGCAACATAACTGTAAGGTTTTGTCTAACTAACCCTCAGAGACCTAAGGTCATTTTTAAAAAATTTCATTGTCCGTCTGTTTTTTTTTTTCTAAACAAAGATTGCAGAAAATCAACCCTGTTGTCTACAGTCGAGATATGAACATCATTTCTTTCTGGACAAGGAGATAAATTATGGACGTCTAGTGGATAAATCTTGGATGCAACAGTTTGGATTTAATGCTCAATGACCCAGAAAAAGGCCCAAGGTCCAGACTGGATAGCAAATCACCTGTTGAGGCTAGAAAGACCCCGAAGAGACCTCCGGGAGCGCTAGCTCGTTAGCTGTTAGCTGCAACAATTGGTACGTTTCTATCCTTTATGGTTATTAAATGATTGAAATATGTATCAGAGGTGCCCTTTAGGATCATATGAGATCCCTTCGGCTGCAGAGGGTTAAATACTGGTAAATGTACTGTAATCATTGCAGTGGCCCTGATGGTTTGAGCACTACTGTAAGTTGCCAACACTAAGGTTGAGGGTTCAAATCCCACAGAGGACATGAAAGATCTCACACCTCAGCGTGGTGTTTATTAAGTTTTGCATTGGGTTATATCAGGCAAAATACACAACTATACCTACGGTATCTTATGCAAATTTTTCGTTGACCATCATTTAACAATGACCATAGTGTTATCAAAAAGTATTTTAACAATAGAGAAGAAAATCACCAAATTTATGCATGTACTTTGCATGACTGTACTTTGTTTCAATGTGAAATTGGTCTTTCCAGATTTTTTTTGTACACAGTTAATGTCAGATGTACTTGAGTTGTAAAAAGTGGTACTTCTTGATGATGTGTCTGTTTTTTTGTAGTTAAAATACTGAAATGTGACCACATACTTGTGAGAATTGTACAATAAACTCAAACAAAAAAACTGTAAAATAGAACAGCAGTCAGAGAAATTAATTATCAAAAAAAAACATTTTCGGCAAAACATCCGCTTGGAGCCGCAAGACATAGTTGAGCCTCACAGTCTATTTAGTCTAAATTAACCTTTCAATATTATAAGTACTAGTTCTAAATGAGCATTCATTAATATGGGGATGTTTGATGCCATCTTTATTGCCCATGTCTTTGTCTAGAGGGGCAAAGTTCAGAGGCGCCAGGCCCTAGGGATAGGCTATAGGATGCATGCACCATGATGCATATTTTAGTTGTATGAAATGTTATGTAAATGGCTCATAAGAAAAACTATTGGCTTACAACAATGATACATGAAAGTTGAAATGTTAAGAATCTCCATATAATTGTTTGTCAAAGCTAAAGGAAGCCAATGGAGAGGGGCTAAGGAGCCGCAGGTGGCAGACCACTGAAATGGACAAAGACCATCATGCTTATTATCGCAGAGTCCATTGTGGTGTTGGAGCTTGCAGGCATGCACATGGCCAATATCCTGTCTTTGGTGATGATTCATTATCAGCACCACAGAATCATCTTCAAGACAGCAAGAGGAATCACCTGGCATGACAAAACAGCAGCGGGCTAATTGGTAATTAGGGTCAGTGTAGTGTTGGGCACAGCAACATAAACATGCTGTAAAAAGAGGAAAACCACTAGGTGAAGGATGTGCGATTAATAAACATGTCCGCAATCCTGTTAAACACATTTAAGCCAGACGAGTACATCCGTGCTGGGAGCATTCAGATAAACTCTGCTCAGACCTGACATTTTGTTTTGTCCAATACAAAGCTGCAAATGGCTGCTGCTTGAAATCCTGCATGCTTATCCCAAAGAAGTGGTTTTAACTAAAGGGAATTATGTCAACTGAATGTAGTCCGCAGCTGAAATGTATTGACAAGGCACACATGGGAAGAGGACATTAATGGGTGTCATGCAAGATAGCAGGAGTATTTCCAGGTTTATGAATAAAGTATACAGTATAAATTCATAATGTCAATTTTACACTCCGTTTTACCTTTCATATGATAATCACTTTGCTTTATATACCGTGAGAGGTCAGCGCGGAAGCCGCCTGCGGGTATTAAGAAATGGGTAGATTCATAAAATTTGGACGGCAGGATAGGAACATGAAATCCTCTCTTTCTTTACTTTTCAAACGTCTCTATTTTAAAGAAAAAGATTTATCATACAATTCAATTTTAGCCAAATCAAAAATATAAAATAAACAGCTTAAAGTGCTACAACATTGTGTCGTCTTCCCGTCAAAATTGAAAATCAACACTTTTATTGAGGCTTTTTTATCAATGTTTTTAACTTTTACTTAAATTTTTGCCTCTTTTTTCAACACTTTTGTTGCTTTTTTCAATGTTTGCCACTTTTTTGGATGTTTTCAACACTACGTAACACTAACTGGAATTTATGGTCAATAAACCTCATTTATAGGAAATTCTATCTAGTGTTTGAGTTAGAAAAGCAGAAACTAGGAATTATTTGGACTATAATTAAAGGAAAGTATGCTGATGGATAATCACAATCTGGGATATGTCAACTTTTACTAATACTATTTCAAAACCATTGCAAGAATTTTCTCCAAATGCTATAAAATTGAGTAAGACCCCAATATTAATGGAAGTAGAGATTTGTACTTGCCAAAGAGCGTTGTGTGGAATCAATCATGTTATTTTTGGTATTTAAAAAGAACATTGATATAGGATAACAGGTCAATTTGACCTGAGGACAACATGAGGGTTAACACAATGCAAAGCAAAACAAGACAAGTAACAATACAAAACGGTGGCAAGACCAGCACCAGGTTGACCCCGAAAATCCTTTCTTACAAGGATTAATACCTGAAATTTGCTTCCGAGCAAGGCACTCAACACGTACAGTGGCTGCTCCAATGGCAGAAACCCTTTGGTCACCAGTGGTTTCACGCATTAAGTAGAGTTAAGCTCGCCTGACTAAAAGCTTCCGAGTCCAGCCAAACTTCTTGTAACACATGGTGGCTTAAAAGCACACCAGGTCTGCCCCTTACCTCCGGTGCATTTCCTCCGATGCCCCGTGCTTTGAGTGGCCGAGGTTATGATTGATTTTAAGGCAGGCTGATAAAATCCGATACACTCGGACTGAACTAGAGCTTGTGCCAGAGCCCAAGGCTGGGTCTGAGCCACAGGGGAGATGTAGGAACTGTTCTGCATAAGGAATATTTAGAGGTGCGTAAGGTAAAGCAGAGATGGCTAAATGGTAGGTTACGCCCTATAACACATGAAGGGTTATCTGATTAATCCATCAATGTCAAATAAATGGCGATGATGCATTTCACTGCCGCGGGAATGTAATTCATATATTGCTGATGACAGTATTGCTAATGTGTAGTGTAAGAAAAACAGAGACAGTGATGCACAATGAGTTAGATGCTTTATTTTAATTTCCACAAGAAATGCAGATGTAAATGCTGAATCATATTTCGAACATTATTTTACCTGTAAAGAAGCTGTGATTTGGTGAATCTTAGTGATCGTTTCATGTATTCATATTTTGGAATAATCTCTAGTGAGCTAATTTATGACTTCCTCTTCACAATGTAGGGGAGAAAGTAATATAAAATCTAATTTATTACAACCCCGTAAATGTCAAAAAGGCATTTTTTTTTCTAAACCAAAACCACGTCAGAAAACAACCTAATTCAGTTACATTATTTCATAAATCAATAGGGCGTGAGTCTAATCTGCTTCAATCCCACATGCTGTCGTCCCCTCTGTCAGTGATGCAAACACTGATTTATAAAATACAGAATCTGTGGTATTGGTGACCTAATGTAAGCTGTCACAAATTTGCAAGTGTGAGCACGAAAATGATGGCAGAAGTTTGGCAAAGGACAGATGAGCGAAACACAAGCCAGGTTTATAAAGGTCCTGAATAGCATGAAATCTGCTTTGGGCCAGACCCAAGTCTGCCTCCCTGGAGAGTAGAGAACTCTTTTGATCCAAACCTGTTAGAGTCCCTGGCCTGGAAAGCATGTGATAAAGAAATGTATGTCTTATAGAAACCGTACATGTCCTGAACAACGACAGGCCTACAATTTTCAATTATATCTGTGATCTCTTAGATTCTTAGATGGCACCTTATATTGTACTGCATGTTACCTAAACATGATCCTCATATTAATAATCCTTGTATCTGTAAAACAACAAACACCCTTGTTGGACTGCTGTTAACTGATTGGCCTCAGAATTTTACCCAATTATACAGGCTGTTCTCATGAACCAGTTCTACATTCATACATTGAACCAGGGTTTATAACAGCCAGGGTGAAAAGTGATGAGTATCAGGTGTGATGCAGGCGGTGATGAGGCACAGGTGCGACGCACAGCAGGTGGTGACGATCCAGGAGAAGACACACCCACCCACACACAGTTAGGACAGACAGAAAACAGCAGGGAGGGGAAAAACAAGGGATGAATGTAAAGCAAACCCTAAGAAAATGTATCAGCACTGTAAAGATCCTCGTAGGGTGGAGGCCGGGGGGGGAGAATGTTAGGTTCCTGAAACACAGGAATTTTAGGCCAGGGAGTAGAGTTTGAGACCCGGAAGAAGATAAGGGGAAAGGAAAAGGAAATAGACATTTGTGTCCTGGGAATACTCAAGTGAACCTACGTTTAAACCAAAATCTTTTTCTCTAATCTTAACTAGCTGTTTTGGTGCATAATCTTAACTGTTGTCAGTGTAGGAAATTTACCTTTTATTTGCTAAACTTAACTGCAAAGGCCACTGAAACTAACCTCACAGTGTTCTGTACCCGACTCACAGTCACCTGTTGTCTGTAAATGTAACTGTCATGTGACCGGCAGCTGTAGTTATGCAAGATGTCATACATGAGACAGCGTTGAGAATTATATTGTTGCAGGCAAATGACTGACTATTTTAAAGTTATGACTTGATACAGGAGAATAGTGGGGAATGGGGAAGAAAATTACCGTAGGCTGGTAATATCTTCGATCATGTAGAAGCAAAAAATTGAAATAATGTAGGCTGTGATTATTTGTTATGTGTTGTTCAATCTCCAAGCAGTTGATAGACAAGAAAACAGAAGACATGAGGACTGTAAAAGGATTAACATTGGATTAGCCAGTAGCTCCCAGCCCAACTGGACATTAATTTACACTGGACATCCCATAAATAAGATCTTGGTGACACGTTCCCCCAAAATACACAAACACAGCATTGAGGAGAGAGGCCAGCACTGAACTGCATGGGGCAGCTGATCTCCTTCAGAGCGAACGGAAAACGTTATCAGGCTTTTACAGTGTTTTTATTGACAGAGTGTTATCTATTACCAATCAAGGGGACAGAAATTGTTTCTCTGGTATTAGCAGCATGTGCTCCAAAACCACTGGAATTAGAAAAGAGGAAGCCTAGTTTAACTCTCAGTGGGTCCTAAAAAAAGCCAAGAGAAGAGAGAAAACATGAGGTTGTGAGTCAGTCGTACCGTACTCCTCTCACCTCTGGTGCCTCAGATTTAGACAAATTGAAGGGAAAATACCTCTGTGGCCAACGATAAATGGTTTATGACATTTCCGTCTGTGGACATTAAAACAGGGTTTTAAATATACAGTACATATATACATTTGACACCTGACCCCTGCTCACGATCTGCGCTTTAATCAGACAAATATGGACTCTGCTATCTGTGTGTATGGGGAATGTAAAATATATTCTGTTTTATGATTAATGTAGCATATTCAATGGCATCCGTTGAATTGTCCTATATAGGAAAGTCAAAATTATGGAAAAGTGAAATAAATGGAAGTAGATTTCACCTTTAAGAGCCAGGTCTGTCTGTGTGTGTGTGTGTGTGTGTGTGTGTGTGTGTTTGTATGTGGGTATGTGTGTGTGTTGTTATTAAGCCAATATTTAAGTGTTTATGGCATGGTCTCTCACACAAATTCTTGATATTTTAGTATAATTTATGCATTATGTACATGTTTCATCATGGTACAAAAATGCATACACACACATAGTGGAGTAGTGTTTCTGTCCAAAATATCTTTAAGGATGGAATACTAAGTAAACAGTAGCCTGTAGTTTTCAAACAAATCAGAGCTCTAATACAATTTAACCAATTCAGACTTTAGAATAAAACTAATCCTTTCCCTTTACATGATTTAAATGAGGTATGTGGTGAAATCTGAGGTGTGCACTGATATCATTTAAAAGGTAAGACAAGGATCCTAATGGGTGCTTAACAATGACAAAGCCTCGATAATACTGTATCATTTTTCATACCAACGGAAACAGATTTTGTAATGAAAAGAAAATACCTCCTAATCATAAAAAAAGACCTAGTTACTGCAAGCAACCCCGGTAATTTTTCTTTGTCAAGACAAGTGCAATATGCTTCTATAATTAAGTGTTTTTCTTGTTTTATGAACACAAAAAAACGACGGTTTACCAAGGAAATACACATGACGTACAGTAGCCTACAGCATTTCAATGTGTGTGTACTGACCAGTTATTCAGTCTGAGTTGCAGTTACAAGACAAGAAAGGATGATGTACTTGTGCATGTGTGTGGGTGTGTATAGCCAGAGTGTGTATGCGAATGTGAGTGACAGACTTTGGATAATTCTTACCTTCAGGGAACATTTAGGAAAATGCCGGGTCCCAACTTGGAGAGGAGCTCAATCTTTGATGAAGTAGTCACATCCTGTTAGTCAACTACTGCAGTAGAGGACTGAACAGGAAGTCGTTCTGGGCCTTTTCCGTGAAGGCCGTCTCAAAGCTTTCATTCCTGCCCAGAGGAGCAAGGATTGAGGACGGATCTCTGAGGAGCTATGAGCGAGGATACAGAGAGAAGCCTTCCCGGAAGCCGTGCAACCAACCCCGCCCACGCAGCTGACAAATTCGCATGATGATTCAGAGGAAAGGACGTCTCATCCCTCTGAAACACGGTTGTGGAGATTTTCTGTCCTCTCCATTGATGTCAAACACCACAACACAGAGAGACACAGAGACGATTAAAGTGATACATTGCAAAGGTTTTATGTAATTAAGTACAGAGAAGTTCAGAGCAAGTTTTCTCATCACTTCAGTTTTACCCAGCAGCTTCAAAAGAACACAGGGATACATATATGTCACAATAAAAGAAGTCTATGCTTATTGGAAAGCAGCCAAATGAATATTTTTACAAACCAATGAAAAGGTTTGTCAACAATTGCCGATGGCCAATGACACGCTCTTAAATGTCTTTAGCTGTTTTCCCTTAATGGTCACTCAGACATGTTGTCTCCTTCTACAAGGACAGGATGTCATATGTTTTACTCAGCTGTCATACAGATTTCCATAATCAGTCTCACGCCTCCTGCAGATGTTACAGTAAGCAAAAAAACTCTACATATGCATATTTTGACTACATTTCTTTGTCACAGCTCATAGAACAGTGAGAAAGTTTTTGAACGATGCCTACAGAGAAATGTTCGAATGGGTAACAAAACTCAAAGGAACATCATTTCTTTAACAACACATTTATTCAGTTCCTCTCTCCTTGCATGATTTCCTCTGTCTCTCCCATGATTCCTTTGTGGGACGGACTAGGACGCGGGGAAGAGAAACAAGTGAAGGGACAGGGATGCAGTTTGAGAACATGGATGTGCCAATACTCTCTATCACATGAATAAAATGGATTGAATTGAAATGGTTGTTTTTCAAGTTGAGTTTCCATATATAGAAGATCTTTAGTAACTAAAACCTAAATATAACTTATTTGAAATGGAAATTCAAATGATGTCCTCTCAAGCATCTGCCCTGTTAATTTCTTAAATTTACCCCCTAACATTGTCAACCGTTTTCAATATTTTCCCATATTCAAAGCTACAGTCACGCGTTTACCCGGGTTTTTTTGCGGCGCTCAGCTCAAGTTGAAACTGAGCAGAAATCTGGTGATTGCAATCTTTGCCAACTGTGGATCCAACAGCTACATCTCAACACGGAGGCGCTTTTGCAGTGGCAGCAGGATAAAAATCTCCGCTCGGAGGACAATGAGATGGATCACATGCATGGCAGCACTTGCTAAGTTACATGGTATTAACTATCTATCAACGGGCTCATTTTCCAGCCACTTCAACCGCCCAAAGCCAAGCTGGGCTGTCTCCACTTTGACTGGCTGCCTTGTTAAACTGTGGATGTTTCTGCTCTCATACAGAAGCTCCCAGATTTCACCCCCCTACATGAAAAATAAATTAGCATTCTGAGGTTGCTATCAGCCATTTCTAAATCACTCGTGGGCTCATAATCACAGTTGTTCCTGATTGCAATAAAGCCACATTTATTTCACTCATCACTGCTAAAAATGAGTATAACTCTTCCTGCTACAGTCGTGGAAGGTAGGTTACTGTCTGTGGTGTACATGTGTGCCAGCCGGGGTTGATTTGCTTTCAATCCAATCAAATCAAATTGTAGACAGAAACGGCCTCATTTGCTAATGGTCGAGTATTCACTCTAATATCTCCTCGTTGGGTATGACAACCTTTTCATGCCAAAAGCTTTTCACTGTTGAATTTTGAAGAATATCCACTTTGCTGAATTGATTGCTGAATGGAAAATGAACTGAATCCAGCTTTTGTGCCAGCATTCAAACCCACTGTTTAGCACATGTGCTTCACAAATTTGCAGAAAATGTTCTAGGCCTGTCCTTTCTGATAAAATGCCTGGAGTAATTGACATCCTTCCAGGTCCTGCAAGACTTCTGGTGGAAAATAAAGACTCTCCGTCACCTTGGCTTCAGGACACCGCAAGGAATATTTAAGGACAATTTAAAATCTGCCACGCCCACAAACCACACCTCGAGACGCTGGTATCTAGGGAACAAAGAGCTGATGCAAATATCTACATGGTTAAAAGGAAGTGTGGAAAAAGACATCCCCAATGTTGTCAACATGAAGAGGACATCACTTGCTGATGCACTTTGTGTTGACAACTATGTGCGACGGTGGCTAAGTGGTTAGCATTTCCGCCTCACAGCAAGAAGATTCTTGAATGGAATCCAGGTTGCGCCGGGCCTTGCTGTGTGAAGTTTGTATGTTCTCCCGTGTTTGCGTGGGTTTCCTCCCCGGGTGCTCTGGTTTCTTCCCACCATAAAAGACAAGAATCCTAGGTAGGACTACAGTTGAAAACTAGCCAAGTGGCTAACACCGGTGCATTTACAGAAATGTCCATTAATTTGCATTGTCCTAATCAAATAAATAAAGGCAAAACATAATATACATATGAAATACTCCTTCTGTCAGACGCTGTGGAGGACACCCCAAGGTGACACAGCTACTGCGCCACCATGTGACTGTCAGAGTCCCAGTGCTCCAGTTGGGATGCCTGATGATTCAGCGTGAGGTTAACCAAATAGCTTCTTTATAATTACATTGTCTATCATCTGCCGTGCCATCGACGACATCATCATTAAACCCACCCTCTTGTCGAGGGAGTGTTTCCATCACACTGCACCAAACACTGTGTGCTGTTTGTCAGCAACAAATATCATTTATTGCAAAAGAGGGATTGTTTACAGTTATTAATTTTTTTGATCAGATTGTCATTTCTGTGCTTTTGTCTCAAAGTAATCCAAACCAACAAAGATTTGGCAATGAAATGTTAGGATATGTTGTTCTGAGTGGACTATGTAAATGGATGCAAAGTAAATATAGAAAAAAAAACTAGATTGGACATATTGAAATGCTGACTGCATCATGCACAGGCTACTCCAGACTATTGCCTGAAGCGGGTGATTTCATTTCTTTATTTCAAAGGAATACATCATTAAAAGGGTTTGCAGAGAGACATGCTTTCTGTTGGTGCCTATTAACTTCTATTTATACTTCATGATTTATTTACCAGCAGGTTATTAGCATGAACTTATAAGGAAGGAGTGACATAAAAGGCCACTCTTGGTTCCGTATTGATGCAAAAAAAAGAAAGAAGGAAGCTGTTTAATAAGCTGACGGGTTTAGAGGATGAAGAAAATAAAGATGAAAATAAACGTTTAACCAAAATGCAGTAGGATCATGCAACAGATGGCGCCCTGTATATCTGTATTTATTTTCCTTTCAAAGTTTGTTTTAATGATTGAGTGAGAGTGCACATAAATTTGATGTTATGATGTTTGCTAATATGCAGTTATTGCTGCTCATCCAAACATAGTACAATCTCCGATTTGTCTTATTTTACAACAATAAGATCCTCAGAGTAGGAAAAGGTTTATCAATCATTGTGGAAGATAAGGGAAATAACTTTTTAGAGGAGACTGTCTGCAGATTGATACACATAACAAGGAAGACAGACAATGGCTGTCCTCCATAAATACACCGTAATGCTTTTAACAGCATGGCAGTGGACGAAATATAATTTCACTGCTTGTGTCCTTGCAAATTTCATGGCAATATTCCGTACTGCCATCAATATTAACAATTATAAAAGCCATCAGATCCAAATTTAATCAATAGCTCTTATGTTAGGCTTCCAGGAAAGGCACTGAGGCATGAGAGTTATTTTATTCGGTCATTTGACTGCCATTTTTACCTATAGTTGGCGGTGACAAACTCAGCATATGAAAATGTTTTAGCAACAGCAAAAAGTTACCTTTGGCTCATCAGGTCAAACCTTTAAAATTGTGAACCTTTTCTATAAAAAAGTACTTATGATGGACAAAATAGTTTGACATAGACTATATGTTCCATAGAAAGACATCAGCCAGCATGGAGATCTAAAATGCAAACACTTACTTGGAACAATAATTCATTGATCATTATATAGAACACAATTCAAATTGCAAGGGTGTGATTACAGTTACATTAGGATAGATGGAATATGTATGGAGCATGGAGGTTTCACATTATTTGAAGTGTTGTTTGAAGATGTGAGATGTAGTCACATTGCCAATCCTCCACACAGCGGAGGAGTGGAGTAAATCTGGCTACACTGCACATAAGTACGTTCAGAGATAAGAGGAACAACACTGGGTTGTTTGCAGTTCTAAACCAATCACAAACTTGGGATGGTGGCTCTGCAAAATAGTCTAGGGAAGGAACTTGTTTTTGGGGTAACATGTGCACCGTGCAAAAGAAAACCACATGCTATGGTAAATTAAGTTAACTGTTGACTCAATGCAGTACCGTGAGCTGTTTAAATTAGCTGCCATTTTCAGCGTGTACCATGCAATCGTAATCCCTGAACCCAGTTTTATTTTTTACACTCTTTAGCTTGTTGTAACTCTTGCTATCAGCTTAACCATTGTGTTGTCTTCCTTTGTTGACGCTTTTTAATTAATATTTTTAACTTCAACTTTTCACTTTGGACGTTTTCAACACTATGTAACACTAACTTACTCCCTCATTTATGCAATTTATGGTCAATAAACCTAATTTTTAGGAAGTTCTACCTTATGTTTGAGTTAGAAAAGCAGAATTTAGGAATTATTTAGACTAAAATTAAAGGAATGTGTGTTGATGGATAATCACAGACTGGAATATGTCAACTTTTACTCAATACTAATTCAAAACCGCGTACAGTTTTCTTTCTCCAAATGCTATAAAATTGAATAAGACACCCTCAAAAAAATGAAAGTAGAGATTTGGACTCGCCAGAGAGTGTTGTGTAGAATCGGTCATGTTATTTTGGGTAGTTAAAAAGAACATTGATATAGGACAACGGGTCAATTTGATACGAGGACAACATGAGGGTTGAGTCTGTTGTTGTTTCCCAGTCACAGGATGCAAGGCTTTTTCCTGGAAATGGACTTCCGTTGATCCAGACTAGAGGAAAGGTAAATGAGGAATTCAAGTTAAAATGTTACAATCAAAAGTAACAATCTGGTACGGCACATTCATAGATGTATACCATATGTAGCATGAAATACATTTAAGTTACAGGACAAAGTCTGAGTTAAACTGCTGAGCAAGATGGTGGAAGAAGACCCAAAGGATTATATCTGGAGATCTTTAATTTCAGTCTTGTGCTTCAAAGGCCTGCAGAGAGAAAATGAGAGAGTTGGTGAGTGACCAGTGGGCTATCAGCAAATGGGTGGGCAGTGACACAGGGCTCATCACAGAGACCGTTTTGGAGGTGCACACAAGACAGGATGACTCAGTGTGTCTGAATAAATCCTAGCTGCGGGCAGCAGCCAGTTCCATCACATATTTCATTATGGCTGAAACATCCAAAAAATAAGTCATGGAATTATCATTTCTCGTCTGTGATAAAACCTCAGAAAGATAAAAACATTTAGATGTTTGGTTTTTTTTTAAAGATCAGGGAAAACACAAGCTGATTGTATCTTGGGTACTCCAGTTCATCTTGTTTATTTTCGTGTTATCACAGTGGGAGCACGGAATCAGCTCCAGATCAATCCTCTTTAATGCTTATGTGAGAGAAACATCTGCTTTTCAATTAGATATTTAGCAAGCCCGACAACAGGGGGTTACCTCAAAGTAGCGGCAGTGTCACTGGGCCTGCAATAATGATGTGGTTAATGTGCCTATCGAGCGACACGTGGATCGAGAGCTCAGCCCGCCGCAGTATCTTAAGATAGCTCTGCGCAGTCTGTTTCTTCTGATAAGGTGCAATCTGATTTAGAGGGAGCAAGCATGCTGCAGGAATGTAAGAGAAAATAAAACCCAGTCAACAGCCACGTATTCATAAATCCACACCCTCAGTTAGAAAAAACCGTGATCCTGTCATGTTGGTCTCGTGTTCCTGTTTGAAACCTCAGCAGTCCACCAGCCTATCGCTAATGCTTTTTTGCCTTCATGATTTCCAGTAATATCCTCTGAGCATGCAAGGGGTTATCAGCATTCACCTCTGGGTAACAACCTGTCTTATAAAGTTGTTGTGAAAAAGTGTTTTTTTTCAGCCGAGGAAGCAACATTTGAAAATACGGAGATAGCTGAAATAAATAAAGAAAACCGGATCTGCTAGAGCTGATAAGGCGTGGGATGGTAAAATTGATTACAGCCCATTTTCCAACAGTATGTGAATGTTGCTGATCTAACCAAAATCGAACGAACATTACCGCACAAAGCAATGGATTTTGACTCATAAGACCTTGAATCTGGGATAATCAAATGGAGTTCAAGGGCCACTTTTGGGACATGATGGGAGCGGAAGGCCAGTTATCACTGCAAGCCTTTTAACATTCACTCTAAATATGTATCTCTGCTGCTGCTGTTTCAAAAAAATACATAGTCACACAGTGTAACTAGAGCTCTACAACAACAGGAGCCCGCTAAGAGAGCTTCAGGTCTGGAGCCGGACCAGGGCCCTCATGAAGAAACGTTGCGTACAAGCAAAAAGCTTGTGTACGCCGCTTTTCACGGACACTTTGTGACTTGATGTGAGAATGTGCCGTCCGCAAAGTTATTTCTGGTTCTGTAACGTGGCAAAATCTGACTGAAAAGCGCAGGAAATCACCAAATATTGGCTATGGAAAAACGTAATTACATCCACTGATATTCTATAAAAGTTTGATCATTTATGTGGATGATATTTCACATCTTTCACACACTAATGTTTCAATTCGCCGGTAGAGTCTGTAGCTGTGGAAGCTCAGACATCCATTGTGTACAGGAGGCGGGACGCATGGATCCATCTCCCCAGGATGAACCCTGTGTCGGGTGGGCAGACTCATGTGATGTGTAATTGATCCGTGGATGATGTGTAGGCTATGTAAGGGAACAAGGTGTACCAGTGCCACCAAACACAAGGCCCTCTTACTGTCTTGATTCTGCACATATCTCTGTTACTGTAGTCCTATTTACGATTTAATTACTTCAACCATGCGTGGCGCAGCGGATCCGTGCGCATTGTCACCTGCCGTGGAGACGCTGGCCTCACTAACCTCTCCTCCTGAGTCGGGTCTCCCTCGAGCGGGACTCAGTTTTCACTGAGCTACTAACACTTAAAAAATAAATTACATCAGTGAGATCAACCTGCTTACTGCGCGTAATTTGGACTGACACAGAGATGCCCGTTGTTCTGTATCTGGTGTGGTGCTGCCTGCTTGGTTTCCACTTTGGCATTAGACGTTTATTTTTATTTCAGCCGTGGTTCGGTCCACCATTTGCCACCCTGGGTATTTTCTTTTTTTGCTCATCCGAGATGACTAACCTCATTCACATTATTTTCTCACCCCCAACTTGACGATCAGCACTTCCAACGTCAAAAGATGTTTTTTTTCCGCCTGCAGCTGGATAACCTGTTGCAATTGTACAAAGAATGACTTTGGGGCCAAATTTATAGATATTTCCAAATTGATTAATGGGAGGGGGCAAGGCGGGGTCGGTGACTCGTTCTCGTGCCGTCAACTTCCCATTGATAGTGATGTATGATGGTGTGTGCCCTGTTTTCTACATGTGAATATTTCTGTGCGTAGGTACTATTTAACTTTAGCCGTATGCCATCTTCTGGTATGAAAGCTGCGCAATCTTTTCTACATGAGGCCCACAGGAGAGTGGTGATGCTTTCCTTGACTGATCCAACACTGTATTTCCTTCCTTGTATGTGTCTGACATATATGAAGAGTGGAGAGGAGAATTAAGACATGATCCCCTCTAACTTTCTGCACGGCTTTTAACCTCCAAGGAGGAGCACACAAGCTGGTGATGCTCGGGACGCTGATGGTCTTCAGGCCCGAGGCTGACAAGATCTGACAGCTGATCCAAACACACTGGCAGGTTAAGACCTGCTTCACAGCATCCCACCCTTGAAATAGTGAAATAATGAAAAGAACTCACCGTATGACTCGTACTGGTTCATGGGATAATTCATCATTGCATTTAGCTTTTTCAGTTTTTTAGAACAGCGGTTCTTAATTACTTTGTTTTAGCCAATGACCCCTTACAAGGTAATGAATATACCGGGGGGAGGGGGGCAAAATGTATTAAAAATATATTGGACATTTACTAAACGTTTTTGCAGATTTTTTAAGATTTGTTACATCGGAACATAGTGTATGTACTATTACAGATTTAAAAACAAAAATGTCACTGAACTATAGAGAGAAAAATAAGTCAAAATAATTAAAATGAATGAATCTATCGTGCGTTTGTGTGCACATGCGTGTGTGTGTGTGCTTGCATGTGTATGTGTGTGTGTGTGTGTAGTGCCTCAGACTCCTCGTGGTCCCTGGACCATACTTTAAGGAATCCCTGCCTTAGAAGACAGTGTAACTGCAGTAAAAGTTTGAAAAAAAACGGCATGTGCAAGGTTATTAAGATGGAGATCCCTACGCAGTTAACCATTACAACTACTTCAGGTTAACCTGACGCACCACATGGTTTGTTAAGACAGAACCATCTGAAAAGCCGTCAGGCACTTTGAGAAAAAAAAAACCTGACAGGTATGACTGTCTATCACGTCTACCATTGTTATTTTAAACAGTAGCAGCCGTCACACACACCTAAAGCACCCCTCTAGCTGCCGGTAGCTCCTCATTAGATGCTGATATGTCAAACAGCTGGTAGTTCAGACACAAACGCATTACTTGAAGAATGACAAGATGGATTTCTTGTGATAAGTAATCCGGATTTTTGCAAGAGCTTGTGAATTCGTGAGAATCCAGCTGCGGTGCGAGGTGAATTTAGGTGGCTACACTCTACGTTTACATTTAGTCGCACTGGAGCAAAGAAATGATTATTATAAAAATCCTGTTTATTTGTAAATAAACAAGATTTCCTTTTTAATTTTGTTCTTTAAAAAGTTATAGGCTATATAGAAGTAGTTATAGGCTACTTCAGCTCTATCTGCAGCCAAGCCTGCCTCAACAATCCACCAACGATTGGTGGATTGGACTAGGTGGAGGGATTATATCTCCAACCTGGCCCGGGAACGCCTCGGGATCCTCCAGTCGGAGCTGGGTATTGTGGCTCGGAGCTGCTGCCCCCGTGAACCATACATGATGAGCGGACGAAGATGGATGGATGGATGGATGGATGGATGGTAGCTTGCCCACAGGGCTCCTCCCAATCAGCTAATAGATGTTAGATAGATAGATAGATAGATAGATAGATAGATAGATAGATATTTAATGATCCCAAAAAAATTACAGTGTTACAGCAGCACACAAAATATACATACATACAATATACATGAAATAATAATAATAATAATAACAAAATATAAGAATAAAATATAAGAATATAAGAACAAATATTTAAATATATACAAGATGGGGAAAAAACCAAATGTGCAAAATGTAAATGAACCAATCGGGCAGGTTGCCCTTATTGCAATATTATGGTGTCTCAGACATGTTAATTATCTTGTTAAAGAGAGTATGGATATGCATATTCCAATGCACACAGATGCAGACACAGGTGAATCAAACCTATAAAGCCCTTAGGAGGTTGAACTATGAATGACTGCATGGATACACTCTAGTAGTAAGTCGATAAAAGCACCGTGCCACCACTGCAGCAGCCATTGATTTGCAAAACATCATGCTGTGTTTCCAACTTGTTAAATGGAAATGTGCATTGAATGGCTGGTATTTGGATAATAGAATGAAACTGGGTCATTTTGCTGTAAACACACATAACTATGTCTGCTAATGGAAGTGAGGTGAACACATCGTTCTCGGGGGGAATTGAAAAAAAAAATAGCAGCATTTTGTTATCCTTTGAAAATATACGCCATGTGTTGAAATAGACCTGACGCAAGTTGACAAATAAAAGTGATTTCCAAAATGTTAATTTTACTTTAAGAGCATTGCTGTGATAGTGCAGACAACTCTCAGCCTTTGGAACTGGTGGAAATGTTTTGTCGAAACATTACTCTTTGCAGCCTGTGTACCAAGCGGGAGTAGTTATGTAACTCAAAGATGAAGCATGACAATGACCTCAAAGCAAGTCCCCTTAACCAAACAACTCATAAAATATATATGTTATGACTTATAATATATATATGAGGTACACATATATATGTATATATATATTTTTTTTTTTTTGCTGTCATGAAAACATAGCCACTCCCACAAGGCTGCAAGCGCTGATGGTAAGCCGACCTGACAATATTTGCACTACCCGATGGAAGTGGTTGGATCAAACAGGCTCTCAAACAACAGACTACTCAGATACAATGTCCTCTTTGGAAATCTCACTCACATTTTGCATAAGCACCTTTCCAACCACAGAGAGCACTGTAAAAGGGCTTTCGAGGTTACATATTTATGTTATCCCGTGCCTTTATCAAAACTACAGTGAAGTGTAAAAGCACTATTTATAATAATTCTTAAGAAGTTTGGCATTTGTTTTACTTATTTGCAGGTCCATTATGCACTCATGCATTACTGAAACATGTTTAAATGCTTTAATGTTAAAAAACAAACAAAGAAACATTATTTCCCTTTTATTGTCTGTCTGAACACACCTGTACTCACACTGTCTCTGAAATGTTCTGTTTCAGCACCTGTCTCTTTGAAAAACCCCAGTCTACTCTAATTGGTCAGTGTTTCCATGTCGTCTGCATGAGTGCCCTCTGGGTCTCAGCCATGGCCGCGGGAACTAGGGGTCCCTAACAAAAGGACAAACAACTATACCATAATTTAAAAAAAACATTTATTTATTAAAGAAGTAGCAGTGGCCCCTCATTTCCACACTCCGAGAACGACCTGCTAGCAACAAACCACCAGGTAGCTAATGTTGTTAGCCAAGCTAGCAACACCTCTCCACCTCCACACTCCGAGAACCAACTGCTAGCAACAAACCACTAGGCAGCTAATGTTATTAGCCAAGCTAGCTGCACCTCTCCACCTCCACACTCCCAGAGCGACCAGCTAGCAACAGACCACCAGGCAGCTAATGTTTATTAGCCAAGCTAGCTGCACCTCTCCAACTCCACACTCCCAGAGCGACCTGCTAGCAACAAACCACCAGGCAGCTAATGTTATTAGCCAAGCTAGCTGCACCTCTCCACCTCCACACACCCAGAGCGACCTGCTAGCAACAGACCACCAAGCAGCTAATGTTGTTAGCCAAGCTAGCTGCACCTCTCCACCTCCACACTCCCAGAGCGACCTGCTAGAAACAGACCACCAGTCAGCTAATGTTGTTAGCCAAGCTAGCTGCACCTCTCCACTCCGAGAACAACCTGCTAGCAACAGACCGCCAGGCAGCTAATGTTGTTAGCCAAGCTAGCAGCACCTCTCCAACTCCACACTCCCAGAGCGACCTTCTATTAACTGATGACGAGGGAGCTAATGTTGTTAGCCAAGCTAGCAGTACCAGGGCAGCCACGTCCTTAACAACCTTAACAACGTCAACTCAGCGCTGCAGCCTCGGGGTAACACTTGATAGACATTTTGGAGATGAGGATTTTTTGTGTTATGACTGCAGCACAAGGTAAGAATGCTATGATGCCATCGTGCAGTACCCTGTTAAGAACTGTTGATACATACAATTTCTTTATGCCTTAAATTTGCTTTTTGCTGTGCTACAAAAACTTAAGGCTGCATTTCTCTATTTCTATGTTTGTGTCAGGACTGACTGGATTACTTCACTTTCATTTGAATTAATATAATTCAGTGATGTGTTTATTCTGTGCCATTGTGGCAGCTGCGTGCCTATATCCTGCGTTGCCGGTGCCTAGTTGGTTCTGTCTTGTATTATGGACTTTATTCTAAAGAAATGTATATTTGGTTGAATAGCAATAACGGTGTATTATTTTCTGGTGTTTCCAGGTCAGTAGCCCATGGCAGACTAATTGTTGTCTTGGATAGGCTATTTATAAGGAATTGAATAAATTGTGATAGATGCAGTTAGGTGTGTGGTGGTTGACTTTGGCTGAAAATTTCACTGGAAATTTGTCAGCACCCCCCAATTCAAAATATGTTCCCGCGGCTCTGTTCTCAGCTCCGCCATCGCATCCGGGGAATGACTGCAACGCCACTGCAACTGCAGCAAGTCCTGATGGCTTGTTTAAAGGTTCAGTTTCTGACCTGTGTGCATTTCTCTGTGGATTGAGCCAAGTCTTAGATCGGAAAATGCATGCGTTCCAAGCAGAGTGCACAAATATCCATAGAAACACATACACGCACATTTGCAAGAGATTGATTTTTGCATTTCTTTGGAATTTTTCGTGCGTGAATAAAAGATGAAGTGAAATGTAACTTTTACAAACGGTGTGTTTGGAGTAGCTTGTCACTGTTTTTTAAGATGAATTTCCATTAAAAATGCAACAACATTGATCTGAGGTGAAACATCTCAGAGATTATCACTTCATATAATCTACAGCATGTTCACGCCAGTATACATTAAAATACAATCCATTTTTAATTCATGCAATCAGTGATTATAATCACGTTTTCATTCATTTGAATTGTCCAGGTACATGTTTTGTCTGACCAACTATCCAAAAAGAATCAGTTTATAACATTGAGTAATAAAAGCAGCCAATCCTCGAATTTAAGGAGCTTGAATCATGCTTAGCAATTATGCTTGATGAATTTGTTATTCAATCACCAATTTCTTTCCTGTCAATCAACTAAAAATAAATCCAGTATGGTTTAAATGTGTGAATGGTAGTACAGCATATGAGTGGGATTCTGATAGGATAAATTTGAAAAAGTGCCATAGGCCTGCAGTTCACTGCATGGATGCTTTGATGGGTGTGTGTGTGTGTGTGTGTGTGTGTGTGTGTGTGATGCTGTTTAAAGGAGAGGGAACATGAGGAATCGAGGAAGGTGATGAGCTGCTGTCTGAGTTAAAGCCAGCTTTGGGATGCAAAGGCAACCCTATCTGTTTGGCCGCCAGAGCACAGGGCTGTGCTAGCAGTGTGATAACACGGGACCCACGCATAAAACAGGCTTAGTCTCCTAGAAAAGTTCTTTAATCAGCCTGATGCGCTTAGCGAGCAAAGACTGTGGGAATTGAAGTGAAGAAACTCAGGTCAGATAATGAGACTTACATCTGTACACAGAGAATGTGATTTTCCTTGAACCCAGCAGAGGAGGAAGAAAAGCTCATTATCCTTATCACGTGTCAGAGAGGCAAGATATCGATATTGTGCATATTTTGTGAGTCTCTTCTTGGAAATTAGCTAAATCCTTCTCTTTTTTTCCTCCCCTATTTGCCTTTTATATGTCCATTTTCAAATTTCTTACTTCCAAATGCATGAGGCCACTGTTTCAATTTGTATTCTGACTTTATCAATGCACTTTATTTTTGCAACCTTTTCATTTCATTTCTGAGAAAGCAGACAATTAATTGAACAGATGGATGATAATCACGTCTGTTGCAAACTGTCCCTGGAGGCCGCGCTCTCCCTCTGGTAGGGAACAGCCCAGTTTTTATGTCCTCCAAAGCAAGAGACAAAATGAAATGTGATGGGTGTGGGAGGAGAGAGAAAAACAGTTTATCAAGCCACGAAGCAACAAACATTGCAACATACAGTAATTATGGCTGACATTGATTAGCACTTAGACTAATCATTGCAACAGTTGAGGGCAATTTCCATGTCTTTACTGCAACCTTTCCTTAGCTAAGAAAGCTCGTTTTCAATGACTTGAGCTCAGTTGCAACCATTTCTGCTTATTTTGTACCTTTTTTATATAACGAAAAGGAAGAGCTGTCAGAGTCTGAATTTTCTTTCTGCCTGAGAGACTACAGATTCCTGAATGAGAAATTGTTTTCCCATTGAGGTCACAGTGTTGTTCCAGCTGCCGAACAGCGTAATCGGAGCGGTTGCAGTGTCTTGCTCAAGGGCACTTCAGTAGCTTGCATGCGTGCTGTCACTTGAGCCTATTTTAGGGATAGTTTTCCCAACTTACTACCACGGCAATCTGCAGAGAGCCAATATCATGGTCACTGGAGGCGCAATTTTAATGCCCACTGTAAACCAAATGCAAATTAATCTTATGTGGACGCAATCAGGAAATGAGACTCATAACGATGCAAGAATGGAGAACAGTAAAAGAGGGTAAATCAGCAAAATAAGAACACTTCAACTAACATGATTTAAGCTGCCTTCTTGTTTTTGTATCACTTAACAGTTGATCACTGTGCAGGTTTGGATTTAAAGGTGCCATAAACGACATTCAAATGATGAATAGCAGCAAAGAAATATTGTATGTAAAGATATAGAGGAGTAATGGCATCCTGAGCAGAGATTGATGTCACGTGTGTATGTGTGTGTTCTTCTGTGTTGTTAGTATTGGTAGACGGGCTGTCCATGCAACCCGTCATTTGCAACTAGTAAAATACAAACATTTGGGCGGTGGCTCTCAGCGTCATACACGATGCAAAAAGCACCCGTGAGCATCAGTATGGAACGCACCGGAAAGAGCCGCAGTGTGGTGCAGTGAGGGCGTTTTCACACTGACTGCCTTTGGTTTGGTTGAATCAAACTAGAGTTCATTTGGGCAGGTGAGGACACGGCATTCATACTTTGGTGCGCACCAAAAGCGGACCAAACAAGCGTACCGAGACCTGCTTGAAGAGGTGGTCTCGGTACACATTCTCCTTTAGTCAGGTAGCTTAGCAGTCTGAGCTAATGTCTCCTGTAGTCAGGTAGCTTTGCAGTCTGAGCTAATGTCTCCTTTAGTCAGGTAGCTTAGCAGTCTGAACTAATGTCTTCTGTAGTCAGATAGTTTAGCCGTCTGAGCTAATGTCTCCTGTAGTCAGGTAGCTTAGCAGTCTGGGCTAATGTCTCCTGTAGTCAGTTAGCTTAGCAGTCTGAGCTAATGTCTCCTGTAGTCAGGTAGCTTAGCAGTCTGGGCTAATGTCTCCTGTAGTCAGGTAGCTTCGCAGTCTGAGCTAATGTCTCCTTTAGTCAGGTAGCTTAGCTGTCTGAGCTAATCTCTCCTGTAGTCAGGTAGCTTCGCAGTCTGAGCTAATGTCTGTTAGCGTTGTGCTTACAGACTGTGCTGTTAGCACAATTAGCGCAGCTAGCATTGCTAGCAAGCATTTTGTCTCAGCAGCATCCATGTTCCAGGTGTTAATTAACTTTCCAGATGTTCATTGGTGTAATGCTTCAAATAGGCATGGTTATAAAGTCTTGGAGTTCCAATAACAGCTCAACAGCTCTGAAAATAATACGTGGTAAACTCAACACATTTTAATTGTCTGTCTCACCTTTCTGTGATGAACCAAATGCTTAGATTTTCTTTCGTTTTTTTTATTCTTCAAATTAAAGCTTGGTAGGAGAAAATGAATTCCTTCTAAGGCACCAAAGTGCTGTCTGTCGCTTTGATTTTGGAGGATTCGAGCCAGTCAGGTTGAGAAGTGCAGCTGTAGGCTGTGCCTAATTTGACTTCTAAATGAATGCATTACATCCCACAAGCTAACGCTGTGCACAGTGTTGATCCAGCACACAGACAGACACTGCAGTGCTTAAAATAAAGAATCTGAATTTGTAAAACTGACAACATTTCATTTAAAAAACTGGTAATCACTGTGCAAGTAATGTTCCTGCCCTAGAACTGGACCATTTAATCTGCAACATGCTGGTCTGAGAAAATCAAAGCCTTTTTTCATGTGAAATGTCACATCTTGAGCTTGAGGACCACAATGGAAATAAGTCCTGGATTTTATTGTGTATCCTCGATTGTATTGGATGTCTTTTCCTCTGAAAGGAATTCTTGGTGCAATTATATAAATAAAATAAAATCTGCTCCTGCTTTTAACTCCTGAAATGTATCATAATTAAAACATTTAAGCAAGCCAGAAAACAAAGTGCTCATTGTCTGCTTTAGCTGGAGTTTTGGTTGCCAGAAAAACTGTTATTTCTCTGATACAACACCTAAGGCACACAATGCAAATGCAGCTTAAAACCATTGATGCATGTGTAATGAATTTTCTATATTTGAAATGACTGACTGAGCAATGAGCACTGTTTGCATCTGGTGTGAGCATGGCAGTGCTTTTAAGTCCATTTGTAACACACTGGTCGATCATTTTGTTAATGAAAAAAAAAGAATAATAAAAGAATTACACACAAGGCAGAATTAAAGGGGAGGTGAAATGGAATATATTTTGCTGAAATAGCTGCAGTGGAATAAGACAACCGTGCATCTCACCCAACGTTGCACTCCCTATTAGCATTATATAAGAGATGTCAAGGCTGGCTTTTCCAACGCTCCCCATGATGTTGGGAGCTACTCATGCATGTTTTACATCCTGTTATGCTGCTTTGAGATTGGGCTATAAAACCTCTGGGGGCTGAGAAGTGACTTCTCTTGTAGAGGTCAATGCCTTTGCTCCACTTCTTTAACACATATCATGAATACAATGTATTCAATACGTTGCTTGTGAGCCTGTGCATGCGTGTGGCGGTGGATGTATATGTAGCTTCAGCAGCTTTTCATTAAGTACGCAGCACTCACTCAGTATTCTGCTTAACACTGGAGCTTCACTGTTAATCACAGAAATACTGAACCCTTGTTCTTTTTGGAAAGAAAGGAGGAAGAGATAAGGTAGTGATTTTCTTCCTATATCTACACAGTGTGCCAGCCTCAGGCGTGCCCTGTGTACTGCTATTAAATAAACCTGATATGCGAGTTAAGATTACAGGTCTACATCATGTCAGGCAGCGATGTATCATTTGTCATTGGGAATACAAGGCTGTCATTGTGCATTGTGTGTAACCCGCATGTGCGTGTGTGGTTGCATATGTATGTGTGGCTCGGTGGGTCTGTCCGTGAAAATGCATCCCCCTTCAACTCTCCGCCAGTAGGCGGACTACTTTTCTTTATTTAGAAAAATAATTAGGCTTGCTGTTTTGTCCTTGGTACGGCTGGGTTAAACACATTGTTCTAGCGTCACCTTCATGACCTGCGTTGCATCTTTAACCGACCGGCATCAACATGCTGCAGGGTTCGCTATTTTTATTTGTTGTGACTGAAATGATGCAGACACATTGCAACATGTTTTCATGGGGAGCTCAGAGATAAATATAGGCCGTGTGTCATAGAATCTTCTTTATATAAAAGCAATGTCAGGACTGCCTGAACTATAGCTTCTTGGGAGCCTCCAAACTACTCATCCTCATTGTACACTCACTGTTGTTAGATACTGTATCACCAGCCAGAGTATGGTGGTCACAAGAACAAGGGTCTTCAATGTTTTTAAAGTCAAGGACCCTTTAACTGAGAAAGGGATGGAGCAAGGACCCCCTACTACAGATATTGCATAAAATCAAGTTGTATAAACTGGGTCTACAATTATGTTTAGGGCGGTCTAAAGCCGTCATACATGCCTTTCTTGCATAAAATACTAAGTTAAGAAGTTTTTTTTTATAAATCATGTTTTATGTTACACACACTGTACATGTGGCAATCCTTAGGCTTAGTGACTACCTTACCTATAGGCCAATTACCTTAGCAATCAATGGGGATTTGTATTTGTTTATAGTTTGGATTTATGTTAAGACGTTTACATTTTTGAAAAAAAATATTTAAAAAAAATTGGAGGCCCCCCTGCAGTAAATCTGAGGACCCCCTAGGGGTCCCGAACCCCCTGTTCAAGCACTTTTCAACTTTCAACTTCTGATTTACAACATGCTATTCTGGTGCAGTGTAGTGTGTACACAGTATTTCAGTGTTACAGAAAAATTGGTGCAACTGTAATTTTGCTGTTGAATATTGACTTTTGTATGGTTGGCATCAGGTTGTTATTTTGTTTCTGTAGTTGTGTGTGTGTGTGAGGATAAAAATAATCCAAATTAAAAATGACTTACAGATGCAGTTGATCTGGTTTCAGGCAGCGCAGCTTCTATTACTTGAAATACATAATTCACTGGACAACTCAAAAAGCGACATATCATTTGATTTCTGTCACTTTAGTGACAGAAATCAAGTAGAGTTCAAGTAGTTGTCAGTTCAATTTTGAGATGTGATGGACAACATATGCAAATTCATTCAAATGTTTGTGATCAAAGTCATATTATTAAAATAATTCCACTTCTGCATTCAGAACAACCTGAGTGATGAATTTGATATCCCGCAGTGAATGTGGCGACAGATAACATCTGAATTAATCAGGTCACCTTCACAACCCAAACATGCATGTTTAGGTATTATTATGAATCTCAATGTGTTTGCATCTGTTGCTGCTAAATAGCGAAATGCATGAAAGGGAACTGCCACATCAGCGTTAAGAAACGGTACTTTTCATGATGTAAGCGAGGCTTTGAACTAAACATTTTTACATCCTGCTATAAAAGCTGGCATCAGCTCGAGGTGAGGAAAAGGATATTGCTGGATGTCATGTGTGTGTCCGCTGCTCCTCCCCCAAAGAGAGCAAAATCATTTTATGCTCTAATTCCTTCCTTTAAATTAGGCAGGAGGCATAAAATATGAAAAAGGAGAGAGATATTGCAAGAGACCATGTGATTTGTGGCATGAATGCTTAACAACCACTTGAAAACATTTTATTATGTCATGTCTGCAAAGAGTGTTCAGCTCTAACTTGATTAAATACCAGAGTAGTCTCTAATGTCTTCTTGATCCTTTATTTACCCCCATGAAATACGATGTGATGCAGCCATACGATAATCTGCCAGCCGCTTTTGCATTAATCTGGGTGTAATGTAATACGCAATCTCCTGCTGCGACCGTTTCTGGAAAAACCAAATAGAACATAACACACACATACAAAATAAGCATCATAAATAAAACGACAACACATTCGAGAGACACCTTTGCTGAATATCAGCTCTAAATATGAGTTTGAAGTGTTGCTGTTGTGTTAAATTATTCAGCTGTTTTAAGGGCACTAGAGACACATTTAAAATGATTTAAAGCTATAACTGCTGGTTATATTTATTTTTTCAGACTGTGATGAACCCAGTGTGAGACTTTAATATCTGCATTTACGGTTTGTGGTCTTTCGATCAGTAAGTAAACTATGCGACATCTGTCTTTGTTGCAGTTTTGACATCATATAATTTGATTTAGGTGTGTGATGCCTCACACTTTCATTTTGTATTTAAAGCAGTTGAGTTGTTGGGAATGAATTAATCTCTGTCAAATCTACACAGTTTCTCCCTTACATACCGACATTTATGAGGTGTTATTTCTCCCATGTATTAGTAAATTGCATGCATGCAATTCATTTCCAACCCCCCAAGGCACCTTGTCGTTTTTCTCATCTGAGCGGAGTGACTGGGGCGGCGAACTGTATGGGAGATATATTAGTGTCCAGGAGCACAGCACCGAGAGGGTAGGGCCTGTCTCTGTGATTTATTCCAAATCCAAAAGCCCTGCAGGAGCGTGTTGTCAATCCCATTGGCATCACCTTAGGGTCACATCAAAGCACTGAGTTGGAAAAAACCGAGACAGTTGTTTACACATTCAGCCGCCCGTTTTGTTCTTTGTTGGAGATGGGAATTAAAAAGTAAATTGAAGCCGCTGTTGTGGTATTAAGTATGAAGAGGAGGTGACGTGTCTCTGAAATCTGACTGGCATTTTCTTGGCCTCAACAACGAGCAGCATTGCGTTGGTTTCAATCAATTATGTTCGACTTTTCTCTTGTTTTGAAAGACACTTTGCAGATTTTCTCAAGCAGGCTTTAAACTGAGGAGTATTTTCACACATGGAAGCAATGATGTGAGCCAATTTAGGCAGGATGAGGGTGCAGTTTACAAGATGTCACAAAGAAACACATATCATCGACCAACAATGCAAAAACAGGATATTTAGTTCATTTCTAGAGTCAGAGTGTCGCCCTGAATCATGTTGCTTGCATGCTTGAGTCATCACTTTTCTGCTACAGTGCTACCCAAAGTAAGGTGACCAGATTTCTCAGACAAAATCCGGGGACATTTACAGCTCCGAAGCGTATTAACCTCCAAAATAAGTGATGTTTTTACTTTTGTAAAACTTAAAACGGGGACATTAGACCTAGAGGTGTTCTCATTAGGGGCTGAGCCCCCCCCAGGTCTGATCCTAGACCCACCCCTGCTGCTACTTCATACTCCACTCCACTACACCTCAGAGGGGAATGTTTCAAGATAGAAAGTCCTAATATTTCAAGATAAAAAAATACTAATACTTCAAGATAAAAAGTCCTAATATTTCAAGAAAAAAATACTAATACTTCAAGATAAAAAGTCCTCATATTTCAAGATAAAAAAAATAGTAATACTTCAAGATAAAAAGTCCTAATATTTCAAGATTGAAAGTCTTAATATTTCAAGATAGAAAGTCTCATTATTTCATAATGTTGTAATGTACTGGACTACTGATAGCTTTTGCTTTATTGCTCAAGGCTTGTTTCTGCAACAGCTCCTTGAGAATCAGATACAATAAAAACTATTGAGGACATATTTTCCTCTGACATGTTGCAGTATTAAACGAGATCGCTCCAGTCGGCAGAAACAAGCAGCAATGGAAGTTAATAGGATAATTGTCCAGCTTGTATTTACGTTCATAAAGTGCTCGTTTTGCTGCTGACAGACTCAGATTAATATTCTAAGTGTCTGACAACATTATGGAAGAGATTTCTAAGGAAGTCAACCTTTCTGTTAAAGATTAAGATCCTTTTAAAAACTTAAAAGTCCGCAAAATTGCGTTCGCTACCCACCAGACTCCATGTAAATAATTAGTGATTTTAGCATCGTAAAACACGGCTTCTAAAACCTCTTTGAGCCGCGCTGGCTCTGGCTGCCTTCAGCCTGCGGGTGTTGGGTGTCCGACCATCGGCTACGTTTGGTCAGTATTTTCTTTCTTTCATTCCAATTTCGGGTCTGTCAGTCACAGTGAAAACCGGGGACATTTCCGGGGACAGATCTAGCCGGGGACAGGTCGCCAAAATCGGGAACTGTCCCCGGAAACCGGGGACGTCTGGTCACCCTAACCCAGAGAGCACTGCAGTCTCTTGCTATTGCTATCCCTCAAAACAGTTCTTACCACTAAGAGTTAAACTTAAAGCCCAAATATCAAACTTATAAAATGCTTTTACACAACGTACACAACATTGAATAATTAATCATTTAAATATGTGGCCCCAAGCCTTTTGTCTGATTTAAGCTACCTTCACAGTCCTGTGAGATTAGCTCAAGGTTCCCCCAGCCTACCTATGGCCCCCCAGTGGGTAGAAATGGCGATAGGTGTAAACCGAGCCTTGGGTATCCTGCTCTGCCTTTGAGAAAATTAAGGCTCAGATGGGCCAATTTGGAATCTTGCTCCTTATGAGGTCACAAGGGGCAAGGTTGCCTCCCCTTTCTCTGCTTCACCCGCCCAGAGAAGTTGGCCCACCCATGAGAGAGAGACATCATGGATTTCAAATGACCAAAGTGGCAGTTGGTCAAGACCACCCCCAGCCTCCACCTCCCCCCCCACTCTCCTCCTCAAAAGCTACAGACTCATAAATGGCACAAACTAAAGAAAGTTATTGTGGGACTCTAGGGGCTGTAATTCTGCACCAAGGCTGAATTTATTATCTGTTGTATTATTATTATTATCTGTCTGTGAATCGGGGGGCAGAGATTCTGAAGGGGGCATTTTTTTGGCAGTTGAATTCAAGTATAAACAGTCTTTCCACATGATCGCTTGTTGCAAATTTAATAAGCTACATGAAAGTGGAAATAGTTGCAATATATTAAAATTATGATTGAATTGTCCATGTTTAGGTTGTTCTGGGACTTTGGATTAGACCACCTGATGCTGGACGTTTCCCTGTTTCAGCAGTTTATTAACTATTTTAACCATTTATCCATTGCATGTACACATCATTTCAATTTTCCCTTTTTGATGCATAACTTCTATTTTTTTAGCCTACTTGAGTTGTGTTTAGCGGAGTTCATCCGTTCAGTTCTCAAAGTAACACCTACTTCCACCCGCAGACATGTAGGTTACCTACCTCTGGCTGGTAATCATTGACTATTAATTTTCAATAAAACAAATAAGTAATAATTATAAACAACATTGGTCAGGTTAGAATCATTGCAGTGCTAACCCCTGAACCACTTAACAGAAGGTTGTGTTGATAGCATTTTGTTGTTAATGTACTTTGACTGTCTTTTGTGGATTGGTTTGTTGCAAAATGAAGTAATTCTATGATTTATATACATACCAGTTGTGTGCTTTTCCTTCATAACATTAGCATAACATAGCATTTAGAGAGACTATCTCACAGTAAATAGGCCTACATTCCGGACAATATCCTCCACTTGTGATTGAATCTATTAATTTTGTACTTGCCCAAGTCGTTGATGTATTCTGTCTCGGTGTGATGGAAGTACGGACATTACCCTCTTATTCGCTCCCACTTTGTAGTCCCAGTGGGAAGCATTCATCCCAGTAAGGTTTATTCATGAGGACAGGCGAGCGCCCTGTGCATTATAAATAGAACAGAGCTCTCAGTCGTGCTCAGGATCTGACTGCGTCTGGCCAGTCGCTGTAGTTTGAGCTCTGAAATGCAGCAACACTCCGAACAATGGAACATAGATTCATAAAAACATGATAGGATGAGATTTGTTTACTTTTAGTCTTAATCACAGGGGTTTGTCGCTTGATTTGACAATGTGCTTGTTATTATCCCTAAAATTCCTGCGGTTGAGTCAATATTAGACATCAAGCTGTGAGATTCACAACCCTGAAATCAGGTTTGCTTTGCTCACGGTTAAATGCAGATTTTATTGACTCTGAGTTTATATTTGAACTACCTTGATTGGAATTTTCAATTTTTGCTCACAATCGTGAGCAAAAATGTTCCTGGGCGCTATTCGCAGTGAAACAGGCAACACTGCAACATCACAGCCTTAAGTATAAGTGACTGCCTTTGATGCATGTTATCTGCATCTCTCTAATTTCCCTCTGCTGCTGAAAAGAAGAAAAAAAAAGCTTCAACTCCAAGCTGAAGCAAACCACACTTCCATTCAAAAGGAGCACCTTTTCATTATTGAAAGTCCACCCTGTTTCCCGTTAAATGGCAAAAGCGGGTTTAATCTTCATGGATATTTTTATTCAAAAGGCTTGTGTCGCCAGAACCCTCATTCTCGATCAGACCTCTGAAAGACTTCTTTGTGCTGCGTTCTGCGATTCAAATTTTGATACAGAGTCAGACTGATTGCACCATGAGAAACCAAAAGGTGATTATCCTGATGGACTAGATAGCAAAATGTAGCCCATTATGTGTGGTAAGAAAAGGTTGATTAAAATGAGTTTCCAGTTGACTCTTCGTCTTTCTTCCTAACCTCTCTTTGCCTGACCCCACACTGCCAGTACAATTATCGAAGTATGTACAACTCGATCAATCGCATTCTTTGCCGTTCCTTTTGGGATGTTATCAAAGACAAATGTGTATTGATTTACGGATTCATTTCAACTGGAAATGATACTGACATTGTGAAATGTCAAAGTAAACTTAATGAAACTTAAATAAACGTAATGACTTTTGACAATGTATTGCTAAAATTGCTTAAAATCAAGAAGTTGCTCTCCGTCTCTCTCTCTGAGACCGAATGGCATACAATGTTTTTATATTACAAATATAAAATGCTTCGGTAGGATGAGAGGGGAATAGCTTGTAATGCTGTGCAAACAATGGACCTCTAGTATTGTTCAAGAGCACTTCCACAGATCCTTGAACATGTAAAGCCTTGCTTCACAAAGCACAAATGTTCCTGTGTGTGCAAACATATGTAAACAGGCAAATTGTGGATCCTCTTAGTGCGTTTGGTACTGTGGCAGGAGCTGTCTCCCTGCAGATGGTTGTTAAGCTGATTTTGCTTATGATACTCTACTGTGATGATTAATTTCTCAGGTATGGAATTGGTCTCTGTAAACCTGAAATATAGAACGGATTTTTTTAAGAGCGCTAGCTTTGTGGCTGTGTTCTTTAATGGAGTCCAACCGCTGCTGAATGTGAACAAGATGAATAAATGTCTGAGCTGCTTCCTGTTTAAAGCTTTCAGCAATGCAGACTTGTTTATACACGTTAGAATATCAGCTGTGTTGGTCTGAAACCCATTTTACTGCTCAGATATGGTTTGGATTTTTTGCCTGAGATAAATAACCATACTATATTAGTAAGAGGTTATATTGTGAGTAATACGGAGAAAGTGCTGCCCCTAGCAATGTCAGAGTAAGTTACAGTCATCCAGAAATAGGTACTGAGGATAGGAGGTGAACATGTCATCCTGGCTTAGGTCAAGCCAACAGGAGCTTTGCACAGAGAGAACAAAAGCGGCCAAACTGCTTCCCTCAGCCACAGAAGACCTTTGTTTCTTTCAGCTGGCTACAATTGCAGCTCATGTGCACTCCAATCAGATCATGGTTTCAAATATGTTATCTCCCCAGACCACAATGAAGCAGCAGAGGCCATCGATAGTTCTTTGATGAGCAGAAGGGGTGATTATGTTCACACATTTCACAATTACTTTTGCTTATTGGAACAAAAGTGTTGCAGAAATGTAAGGTAAATGATGTCCTCAGTGTTTACCATCTCTTTTATTTTTTTGGGGAGATACTGTGCAATTGCATCATGAATCTCCAGCCAAACACAACTGACAACATCATGGAGGTCCACTGGAAAACTGTCCGAAAAGCCAGATTGGGGAAAAGTCAGAGAGAAACACTGCTGTCATGTTGGATTTCTTTCTGTGAACCACCGAAAGATGAAAGACAGCTATGAGTGTGTGGGTGCTATGAGTACACAAAGAGACATGTTATGTATTTCAAATCATTCAGTGTGTGCAATATATAACCTATCATTTTTCAGAAAGCCACTTTTGAAGGTTTATAGAAAAAAGGAACTTTTATTGTATGTTTGTATGTATGTATATGTCTGTATGTATGTTTGTACTGTATGTATGTATGCATGCATGTATGTACATATGTATGTATATATGTATGTATGCATGTATGTATGTATTTACAGCATTTATGTAAGTCTGCATGCATGTATGTATGCATGTATGTATGTATGTACATATGTATGTATGCATGTATCTATGTATTGTGTGTATCTATGTACAGTGTATATCTAAGTGTTTGACAATAACATCAAAACTGGTCCATATGTTGAATAGTCCCTTGTATTTCAGTATTTCAGTTTGTTTATCATTGTTGGCTCTAAAATGCAAGTTGGAAGTTAAGTACAAGTTATTGCATTCAAGTGTGGCACATCAGCGTTGTGACTCTCTCACATTCAAAAACACACACCTTTCCTGATCAACGCTAACGCTAAAATTACTTTGTCTCGGTTCCAAAAGGATTTAGGTCAAGGTGAGGTCCATGAGCTCACAGATGCTGCAGGCTGTTGGCACTATCATACATTTTTCATTTAGTTTTATTTTATTTTAATCATCCAATTTAGGAATGATTAATATATTTAAAAGTAACAAAAAAAATTGTATTTTAATGTTAGCATGGAGCAATCCTTTATTGTCTACCTGCATGTTAACATTACTATACAAAATGCTAACTGGATTAGCAACTGTAGATAGCATATGGGTCAATGGGACTTCAAATACAGTGTTATCTCTTTTTTGTGTCTATTGAGCCCTTGGTGCTTCTCCTGCTCTCTCTTTTTCACAGAGAAACACACACACACACACAGCATAATGAAGAAAATTGCACTATTGTTGCCATCAGTAGAGATTCCATAGATTCTTTCAATGTCAAGCTTCTCTACAGTACACTTGACCATCGACATGACGTTGAGACGTGTGATGTTTGCATGAAAACTGACGTAATCCCAGACACAACTTCAATCAAATGCATTAGGGGCAAATCAATTTCCCAAGTTTAATAAATTCAAAAGAAGTTGCTTGGTTCGGGAACACCATCAGCTGCTAAAAACACTGAAGCTGAGAGCTAAGGACCTCCAATATGGCTGCCAGCGGTGTGTTAAATCACCTGACAGACCTCTGCTGCAAAAGGAAGAAACGCCAACACGGCTTATTCTCGCCGTGTAACGTTGTCCAGTATAATCTTCCAGCTGTAAGTTATTCAGCAGGGGAATAACAGCCACACGATAACACAACCAGACCACCCACCTCCCCCCCTCTGCCAGCACAGATGCTCAGAAAGGCTTGGTCCGGTCAGAGTGTCACTCACAATCAGTCTCTGAGTGCCAAAGTGCATTCATCCAGAAAATGCCAAATTCCACTATAATCATTTTTATTTCTTATTCTATCTCCATCTCTTCATACCTTTGCTATCTCAGATTGTAAAGACAGGCCACTGAAAATCTTGACCTTCAGGAGGACAGTTATCATTGCTCGGAGATTTGTTTATACTGTGAAATTGTGAAGTACAACTCCTGGAACACAGCGGGTTTTACTGAAGCTTGTAACTGTGGTCAACATTAATCAACTTAAATCTGGTTTTTAGCCAAATATCTGAACCATTAAAATTACTATTTTTTTAAGCAATTGCTGGGGCTTTCCTTATTTTAATATGCACATGTTGTGCTCATATTATTAGTGAATGCACTCAAATGCATTGTGAATCGGTTAAACAAATAAATATAAATGTGTGAAGATTTTAAAAAATGAACGATTGCAATTTATAAACGGCCTAGGGCCTAATCTACTTTTTATTTCACTTTTTATTTCTAATTTGAGATGTCACTACTTCTTCTTTGCTAATTTATTTCAAGAGATTGTTTCCTTATTTAGTTATTTTCATGCGGAATTAGTTTTCAAAATCAAATTTGATTGCAAATGAATTTGTTATTCAAGATGAAATACAATTGTAGTTGCACTTTTGATAGAAGGACACATCTGTTGTTTTGCACAGTTTTTATGAATAAGGGAACGTTTTCAGTCATTTATCAGCTAGCTCAAAAAAGGCAAAAGGAAACGTGTCCTGAACTAAAAATTGTTAATGAATGAATGAAGAAATTTACTTCAGGCACATCAAAAATAAACAAAACAAAAAAATGTACTAAAATAAATGTACTAACTTAATAAGTTAAATAAGCAAAACATTCAATAAATAATAAGTAACATTAGCCATCATAGACATGTCTGAAAAGGAGTATGAGGAAGTATTCACTTATTTAATCCTACCCCTTTTCCATGACTTGTGTGTATCAATATATCCCTAAGTCAGGTTTTTATGTAATTAAAATGTATTTTTTTTAGTATAAAAGCAGATGAAGAGTAACTGCTCTTTGTGGTGGAGTGGACATCATTATGTAAAACCATTATGGCTTTCCTTTTCACATAAGTCTTAGGAAAAATAACAGCAGAGAGGATATTCTTTACTGGGATTATGGGTACGACAGTGATGCCGGACGTATGATGTACAGGTTCTGACTGCATCAGCATCACTACAGGAGGTCTACAACGATACAGTCTTTCATGCAAAGCAATGCAAGGTTACCTACGCCAAAGTTTTTTCAATGCTTCTTGAGAAAAATGAAGAGAGACAGCAGAAAACCTACAGAGATGCAGATAACCAACTTGGTACCATTCGCACCATGGCAATAATCTCATAAACTTTAGTATCAACTGAAGCGGGGGTCCCCGCTGTAGAGAGCCATTATCTTCCTTCCTACCTATTAAGGGCATTATATGGGATTTCATGTTTTGCATGGTTAAATGAATGAGGGACTACGTTAAGCATTCTTCAGAGGAAGGTGATTTTTATCTGCAAAATGCATTTGGAATGCATAACACCCCAGACAAAAACAGATTGTAGATGATGTCTGCAGCCAGGCGTAGCCACGAGAGCTGTCTCTTCATGCTTAAATGGGCAGTCAGGATGCACGATCCTCTGTGTGATGTCGGGAAGTAACCCTGTAGCGGGTACAGTGTGCCCAAAACTGCATTGATGATGCTTGTGCATATTTGATACTGAATATTTGATGGGAAATGTGGGGGCCGGACGGCCAGGATGAAAAGCCACGTCTGTGCCTACAACCCAGGATTTTATCAGCATATTAATGCGGAATAGTGATTACACTTTGTAGGCAATACCTCAAGGCCGGACATTTAATGAAAGAAGAAGAAAAAAAGGGGCTGACCTTCCAGGCGAACAGAATCAAGTTTTAGCAAAAAAATGGAAAGTTCACTATCAGGATTCAATCTTAAAATAAAGTCATGTTCATTTACATAATTAGAATTGGGATCTCCAAAGGAGTCCATCCATGCACTCCACTGTTTAGTAATATGTGCTGCAGGACATCGCAAAACCTCCACAGAGGACAAGTGAGAGGTATTTTAAAAGGGAGATGAGGCACCATGCTGCAAATACTTATACATGAGTTCAAACTAAAGTTGAGGGGAGCTGATTTAATTCTGCTACTGGGGAGAATTTACTGTCTGCCTCTTGCAGTATAACCGCTGTATAATTTCCACGTTTTTCATCCATCCATGTAGCACATGCTGATCTGGGATAATGGCATTGTTTGATGAGGCAGCCATGAGAGCAGACTGCAGAGTCGTGAGATAATGTACATCCTTCACACGTGGGCAGTGTTTAACTTTTCTTATTCTAATCTGGGCACAATAAAGAAAAAAGTTGCATTTATGATTTGTATTCACTGATTGTTGAAAGTTACTTCCCCGAGCCGCCAATCAGATTATTCATTTATAAAACTACTACCAATACCAATCATAATCCGCACATTTGAGTGAAAAGGGATTTATATGGAAAACATCTCTTCTGCACCCCGAGGGTTTTGCGCAGCCCAATTAATTGTGTATCAAACCATAAGAAAGGCTGCTGGAATAGGGATTGTGTGTCTAACCTTAAAAAACATATGCAAATGTGTTTACACAGACGGAACCGCATGGCAAAGGAAGTACAGTCCACTTTAGTGAAACGAGAGCAGCAGGGAGATCTAAAAGGTCTGTGTATGCTGTATATTAATATCAAATAAAGCAATTGAGAGAAGGCCCACCTTTCCAAAGATATAATCAAAATTAATTAACTCCTAAGTGACAGCCATATGGCTGTTAAAATAACAACTCAGCACAACATTCATCATCCCATTAAAAGTGAGCAGAATTCATGGCTGATAAAAAAATATATATATTATAATAATAATGATAATGATCAATCTGGTACATAACTGGGTCAGCAACGTTGTCATTTCCTCCCTTTATTTTTTGCCATCTTCAACAATATACTGACCATTAGGAAATCATTTATGACGTTATGTTATATTACCGAAGATGGTAATTCGAACAATATTCCTATGGCATATTATTATAATGCAGACTATAATTGATAGTTTCGGGGTATGTTTAATACTGGGGTCCCCCCATGGCCCGGTCAGATGAACTCTCCCACCCCTTCAACAATTATGTGTTCCAAATGGGTGACACTATTCATTATTTAAAAAGTGGATATTGTTAATTTTTCATAAAATTGAACTGTCAATATTTAGGTTGGTTTGGTCAGCAGTCAAACTACTGCTGTCTAACGAAATTCAACGTTTCAACCATTAATCCATTACTGTAGTTACATCTTCAGTCATTACTATTTATTTCTTCAATTTATTCATTACCTTTAGCTACCTGTTTAAATAAATGTGCTCGCATACTGATTAGTACAGTTAGCACGTTAGCTATGGTTAGCGACACTCTTACATAACAGCAACAGGTAGTGTTCGGGTGTTACAGTTGACTTTGTCTGAATCAACGCAAGTACATTTCCAGGATTACTGTCTGATAATAATCCACTATCTGTGTGTTGTCGTTAAAATACCTTTGCTATGGAAAACTAGCGAGCTACACGAGGAATATGCCAAGTTTTGAAAAATGTTTGGATGTTGCAACAAGGCAGGCCTGCTTGGTTCTTACGGGGAATGATTTCCTCTCTGACCGGGATGTTCTTTGGGAACAATTGGTGGGATCGCTGTGGACGAAGTACACGTGGAGATACACTGGTAAGAGCTAATGAAGTCTAACCATGTATCCAGCTAATTTGAAAAGCTTTGGTTATTGTGGTGTGAGATGGAAACAGAGTGTTACCAGAGTCTTACCACTTGGATACCAAGACACATACACTAGAACTAGATTTGTTAAAAAGAAAGGAGTGAAGAACTTTTCTAATATTCCCCAGCAGAACAAGATCTGAAAATATCACATTGGCAGCAGGGTGGGGATTGGTGCGATATCAAAGAAATTTTCGAAACTGGGTACCACATTTCCAATTCCATTCTGTCAGTGTTATCACAAGTTTGTCTTATTTGTGTATCATGCTCCAATACCATTTAATCCCTTGTGACAAGGTCTCAAATGTACTTTTTTACATTCCCTCTTATTTCTTGAAATAGGCGCACAGTGAGAGCAAGGAGCACAAACTCTTTCTCTCGTGTATTGACGTGATGTATGATGTGAGTTTTTTCCATTTATAGCTACAACATGCCTCTCCCTGTAATGCAGCTTAGAGACTAAATATCTCAAAACCTACTTTGATGATGGTTTTCTTTTTAGGTTTGGTGTCTAACAACTAGATGTTTAAGTCTTTGGTTCTGGACTGTCTTTGGCCGATCTTCCCATTTGCATTCACAACCGTGATCCCGGCCCCCTTCCCCCCGTTGGCTGTGTTACCTTTTAAAATGTCCCTCTCATGAAGAGTGGTACAACAGAAAGTTGATGGCTTAACATACCTCAGGCATGCAAGCTGTGGCTATCTTATTCTACAACATTTCTCTCTGACACTAATTTGAAAGAACATGGTCACCATGCCATAGGCTCTGTGCAGGTTCTTCAGCACTGGTCAGGGTTGGGTACTGAAACCTGATGCCAATATCGCACGAGTTGCAAAATGAGCTGTTTTCGGTCTCTTATTTTGGTGCCGCTCAAATGCCTGCGCTGCTCTCTGGTGCTCTGAAACGGACGTTACAGACAACAGAAGCATTCCTGTTTGTGACGCTAGTTAACACTAAACTTGGCAGCAGGTAACGTTACCTACCTTTAGCATGTAGCTTGCTAATACACGGGTAAAGGACCCATGACATGGTGCTCTTTGGATGCTTTTATTCAGACCTTTGTGGTCTTGACCAACTGCCACTTGTTTGAAAGCCATGATGTCTTTCTCTCATGGGTGGGCCAAATTCTCTGGGCGGGCAGAGCAGAGAAAGAGGTGGTAACCTTGCCCTTTATGACCTCATAAGGGACAGGATTCCGGATCGGCCCAGCTGAGCTTTCATTTTCTCAAAGGCAGAGCAGGATACTTAAGGCTCGATTTACACCTATCACCATTTCCAGCTAATGGGGGACCATAGGCAGTCTTGGGGGGACACATATTAATGTTAAAAAACCTCATGAAGTGACATTTTTATGCCATGGGACATTTAAAATGCTGCTAAACAGTTAAAAGTGTGGCTGTATTTCACTGGAAAGGATTTCAACACCGGTACGTCCAAAAGTCGCACTTTGAGACACCATGGCCACTGGCGGAGTCGGAGGTGTTGGAGAAACAACCCACAGCTTAATGCCATTAAGTCCCGTCTGTGGCGCGTCCAATTGCTCCCTCATAAGCTCATGGTGGATCTTGACAAACTCTAGCTGTTGTACCCTTCTGACATCTAGTAGTGCTTCTTTTTGTTGTCAGCAATTAAGTGGTGAAATGTTATTGTTGTGACAGTTTGCATAAAACAAATGATAAAATCTGCCCACATGGCCTCAGCAATAAACAATGTTTAATGTCGCCAACTGTCATTTTGTGCTTTTATTTCATCAAAAAAATCCGTTCAGGCTCATTTTAGCATGAGGAGAAAAAAAAAAACACCCAGCCCCAGCATCGGTACTGTTAAACATGATTTGGCATATTCTTGCTTTGCCTCTTGATCGCTTTATATTTTAATAAATGGTAGATTACAAACATTGAGTGTGCCAAGAATGGGAGGTATTCCGAACTGACACACAAACGAACCATCACCCAAAAATCATGTTCCAAGTGTCACATCTCAAGGACTGCAATTTCTATACAGAATATATCGGCACACGGCAAAAGGTGCCGACAGTGTTCCCATTTGAGCAGAAACACGGTAGGGAAAGAAAACAGAAGAGCTTTGCTTCTGGGCTGAGAAGATGAATCTGTTTTATCCAGCAAAGCAAACCCTGGCTGTATACTAAGCGAGACAGGATGTGCCCAGATATGTTGTGTGTTAGGCTTCCACTATTCATCACTTCAAACACATCCTCAGCTCTCTGCCAATACCGGGCCTCATCCCCGATGCAGCTCAACAGTGTGACTGCCACCGGTGCTCTGAGCCCATGAGCCATACCTAGTGATTTACTATCTAGCTGTATTTTGTGTCACTTGGGTGCACACCGCTAGCCACACTGTTGCCCATGTCACAAGCTGCCTAGCCATCTTTGTAATTCTGTGTAAACCTGTACCTGTGAGGTGCTATCTCCCATACACATTCATCAGAAGAAACTTTAATCTGGTTTTGTCTCAACTCTGCATCTACAACAATGAGAAAGATGAGGCAGTACAGAAAAAATATTCTTCATCAGAGAGCGTGTTGCAATTACTCGCCAGGGAAGTTTGCTCTGTGATTTAAGCTATTGTTGAGGTTGTTATAACCTCAGGAGAGCCGGTCCTGAGTGTAAACCATTTCTTTGTTCCATGCTTAATGCTGGACCTTAGCACTGAATGGTTTGTGCTTCATTAAATGTAGCGCTGACAAGATGATAACTACAATTATCACTTTTAACTTTCACTCTGGGTAGTGATGGTACACTGGAAGTGACACGTATCTCTGGTGTGGGAGATCTGGGTTCAATTCCCACTGTGATGCATCAACCAATGTGTCCCTGAGCAAGACACTTAACCCATAGTAGCTTACAATTGCTACATGTCAGAGGCAACATTGGAAGTCGCTTTGGATAAAAGCGTCAGCTAAATGACATGTAAAACTGTACCTAATGGTTTAAGTACTTCTGTGTTGATGAGCAGCTTTTTACATTTGCATTACACACACTCATCTAGTGGCAGAAGCTCTTTTTCATCACTCTTTATTTGCTTTGTGTCATGTCCCCTGGAAACCTGAGGAAAAAAACACAAATGAATGTGTAATGGAGGTTTGGCCGCCCGAGCCCGCAGGCCAAATGGTCTTTGCAGTGCGTTCTCCATTTCAAAATGAGGCATACGGATTTGAAAATGCCATTTTGTATTTCTACGTGTGCGTTTGTTTAATAACTTACTTAAGTACAGTCTCTCTCATTCTTTCCTCAAGGGGCCAATTTAGACTTTGACATAAAGCTGCACTTGGCAACTCTTCAGGCTCTAATGGGACAACAGGAAATACATTTTGAATGAAATTGACTTAAATGTCAACAAGTCCTGTCAGTAAACTGCACACAGCGTGCTCATGTTTACCAACCAGGCTGGTCTGTGATCACTTTATAGCAAAAAGACACCAAACGGATGCAAGAAGCAGAGGAGATAACATCACAGCGTCTGGGGTAGTCGTACTAGGCAACAGTTTTGGATTTCCCATTTTAGTTTTGATTTGTTCTTTACCTGAGGAGCTCCTATCACACACACCAAAACTTCACATGGGGGAATCGGAAGGGTCTGAATTAAGAAAGATGGCACTTTTTCCTCTGTTATAGCTCCAGGTTGTGATTTAGGCTTCTACAGCAGACATAAATATAAAAGACATCCACTGTAGAGTGCAGCTTTATGTGCTGCCTCAGTCACTTTTTATGTGCTGCCATGGACTCGCTCCACCCTCTGTGTTTACACTTCCATTAAAGACACATACAAGGTGTATGTGCACACATTTTAATCAAAGCATTTACACCAAGACATAGGCTGTGCTTTCCCTACCTACAAGGCAACTCCCTCTGGTTCCACACCTGCAATGCTAACATATATCAGCTTATGAACTGCTGAGTCCTAAAAAACATCAAGGAACATTCATAAATTAAATTGTGTAATTTGTTTCTGGATCATTGAAACGGACATTTAATTCCCAATCCCTGCACTACTAAGCAAACATGATGTATGCGTCCGTGTTTTAAATCATTAAAAAGGGGCTGTCCTCGGTATTTAGGACATTAATATAGCAGTAACCAACTGTTTTCTGTGTTAAGATTGTGTCCTGAGCAGGGAATCGTATCTTGTAATCTGGCTTTTTCAGTTCTTGGTTTTAATAGCTGGTCCAGCCACGTGTACACGTTATTGCATGTGAGTCCCATGTGCGTCAGTAGACACGAGGGCCAATTGGGGGTGGGGGGGGGACGACGGTACGATGTCATCGCGATTTGATATTATTGGGATTTAAAGCCTATTGCAATATTCTGCGATGTATTGCAATTTATGTACTTTTTTTTATAGTTCTTTTTGGCCAATTAAGCCAAAGGAAAACATTGTCAACACCTGTCTTATCTCAAATTTCAATGTGTTCATCTCACTTCAAAAAAATTCAACTGCACCATCTAGTGGGTTGAAAAAGCAATTGATTTCATTATTCCACCCAAAAAATAAAATTCTCATGTGCAATATATAATAAAAGAGCAATGCTTGGCCTCTGTGGATTGATACAGTATCGCTACGGATAATGTTGCGAAAGTATGAAGTATCGGTTCCCCCCCCAAACACTATTTGAAGTCCACCAAAGGTCTGTAAGAGCCATGTGGAGGCCATCTTAAAACCCTTTTTTCATGAATGTCGAGTACAGCCCCTTTAAAAAAAATAAAAAAAATAAAGAGTAGTAGTGCCACACTCCACCTTAATAAATAATAATACCAGATCTGGTTCTTCTCAAGAGCAGGATGAACTACAAAAAGCTACAAAACTGATATATTTGTATCCTCCACCATTTCTCAATCTGCAGTAACTTTGCAGCTGAACTCCTGGTATAAATGAGAAGATTTTGCTATTTCATATTCATGATGTAAAAAACATTTCGATGATTTCCTGCAGAGCAGCATAAATCATGTCACATTAATGTACTGTCGATTGGATTATGCTGTTGTGTCCCAGAGGCGGTCCCACTGCAAATTCAGTTCCTTGTGTGCTTGTGTCCTAACCAAAACTCAAATGAAGGTGCACTGTGTTCAGAGGTAATACAAAAGAAACACCAGAAAGAAAAGGGAGAAAGATCGATGCTGGAGGTTGAAGGGATTACAAATTAGGTTAGCATAGGTAAATGTAACACACAGCAAAAAGCAGCAGAGCTGTAACTGGTTGGATTAATCATATCGTTCTATGTATTTTAGAAGGGTGGCTCAGTGCTTACTCAGACTTTGTAAAGTTTTCTCAATGACTTGCATACTACTGCAGGCACACACTTAATAGGTAAAATGACTTACACACTGAGGCCAATGCCTGCTAAGTGCAATGCAGTCCTATTGGATTTATAATGTAAAATCACAACAGCAGTAATCTCAGGACACTTTAGAGATAAGTAGGTCTAGATCACACTCTTATTTACAGAGACCCGACAATTCCCCCCCAAGTGGCAAAGAAAACTTCCTTTTAACTGCTTGTTAAAATGATTCTGCTTTGGGATTTGAACTCGGATGAGTCATTGAGGAGCTTTCAGTACTTTGCAAAAAATAAGGTAGGTTTAATGATTTCATTAAACCGTCGTCCCCAAACTATTTGGTCTGAGGTGCCCCACAGCCCAGTCATATAAACTCATAAACCCCTTCATAGATTCTCAATGTATGTTACAACACTCTTTATCATATACAGTTTTTAAATAAAATACTTGTTGGAATGTTGATATTTAGACAGCCAGGTCTCACAGAATTCTGAAAACTGTTAACACCGGATTACATGGTGGTGGCACGGAATGTGTGAATAGTTTGTGTGGCCACCACGGAAAACAATGCCAATGCAAAGTCAAAGAGAAGATGACGTAGCATTAGGAGCAACTATGGTAGCGAGTAGTATGAATGACTGGAAATCTGCGTAAGGAGGTTGTTTAGGGGGGTGGATGGGTCAAACAACACAGGAACTGGAATTTTCCTATACCCATCCGTCACGTTCTTCCGCGTGTCCCAGAACCGTGAGCCCATCCAAATCTTTTCCACAACGGGAATTCTTCCCTGGGCCCATCACAGAATATTTTCTGAATGAAACTGTCACAGATTTTGAGTCGAGAGGCCATGTTCATTTAACGGTAATCTGTGACATCAGGTTGCATCTAGATTACTATGTCATAACCATGTATCCAATACTTCTTGATAATAATTTAACCTTCATGTCATCTTCGGGTCAAATTTGACTCGTTTTCGAAATTTATTTTTGTATTCGTTATAAAGGAAGTCGGAAAATGTTGGGAAAAGCGGCAAAATCGATAAAAGGAAAATGCCAAACAATACAAAAACTCCATCAAAAAACTTTGTAAAAAGCAACGAAAACGTTGCGATAAGGGGAAATATGCTTTCATGTACAAAGGGAAGACAACACAAGGGTTAAACTGTTTAGTTAGTGAGCCTAATTTTAGCTAATCATTTTAGGCAATATTTTAAGCTAATTATTATAACCATTTAGTCATTAGTTTTAGCTATATATTCCTACCATTTTACCCATTACCTTTAGCTATCTATTCCTACCATTTACCCATTACTTTTAGCTATATATTCCTACCATTTTACCCATTACTTTTAGCTATATATTCCTACCATTTTACCCATTACTTTTAGCTATATATTCCTACCATTTGCTCATTACTTTTAGCTTTATATTCCTACCATTTACCCATTACTTTGAGCTATGTATTCCTACCATTTACCCATTACTTTTAGCTATATATTCCTACCATTTGCCCATTACTTTTAGCTATATATTCCTACCATTTACCCATTACTTTTAGCTATATATTCCTACCATTTGCCCATTACTTTTAGCTATATATTCCTACCATTTACCCATTACTTTTAGATATATATTCCTACCATTTACCCATTACTTTGAGCTATGTATTCCTACCATTTAGTCATTACTTTCGGCTACGTCCGTACTCGCTTGCCAACTAGTTTTCAAGCACTCTTACACAACTGCAACATCTAGTGTTCAGGTGTTACAGCTGCTATATATTTTTTGATTTTTATCAAATCATAAATTTGTATCTTTTGCTTCAAATCAGTTGAGCTGCACCACAATCTTTCCTCGTCTCCCCTGGCAACAGCAGAAGTACCCCTGGTTGGGAGTCACTGGTGTAAAACACAAGAAACATCATCCATATTCAGTTAGTGTGTACGTGGGGGTCCTTGAAGTAAAGATGTTTGATAAGCCATAATGGATCACTTGCATTATGTCTTTATGAGAAAACCCATACTATTACATGTTACAAGGTTGAATATCTGTAAATGTATCTTAAGAGAATCTAAGTCTTATAGAGACATACTGCAAGAAAATGGAAAAGAACTGATGCCCAGCACTTGGGAGGAAAACACCTTTGGCTGCTCACACAGAGGACTACGTGTGTCGTAATAATAGTAATAAGAACTCTAATAATAGCAGTCTTTTTGTGGTGTAAATAGACATGTTACATTTTATGCAGAGTGCATCAAAGGGGAACAGTTTGTCCCTGCAGTGACTAGACCTTACAACACATAGCAATTCAAAAGTTTTACCAGAATAACTTCTCTTTCAGAAAGGTATACACACTTCCATTCTCTCCTCACTACCCAACTGTATGGTGTGACATTGAAATATTCTTTCATCCCAGTGAAAGAGTCATAAAGAGATTTCATGATAACAGGTTCTGGCATCACGGGTCAATGCAATTCGGACTACGAGTGGCTTCCTGTGGATAAGCAATGCACAATGGATGTAATGGAAAACATTCATCCTTGGAAAATTGTATGAGGGAAACGCAGCCCACTGTGCTACAGAAAAGAAAAAAAACCTCCAAAAGTCCTAAAGCCAGCATCGTTGTTTCTCATTAACAAGGCTCTCCATATGCAAAGCTTTCATTTCACCGCTATGTTCTAATAATTAACTCTACCTGGAATGTAAATCAAATAAATACAACTTAAAAGCTCTGCACAGATGAGATTTATATAATTTGTGCTGAAGTGCCAAACCTCAAAGGCGACTGAGGAATGATCCCTCCACTGAATAATCTCATCCTGCATTTTGATTGAATTCAGTAAACTGTCACTCCCTGATGTAAGTCGAGTGAAGATTTGAGCCGTGCATGCGCCACTTTGTGACAAGTAGCCTGCAAGATGCTAACGAGAGACTTCTGTAATGTCAATACAGTAAAAATGGACCTACTTAACCAAGTTGGTTCACTGCGGCTAAAAGTTAGCATCAAACACAACAAAGGCTGCCACTGGAATGGCTGTTTGAGCTAACGTTAGCAAGCAATCATAGATAGCTAAAACAGTTTTGAAGTGATTCCCGTCTTCTGGTATTGTTTGTATTGAGAAAAGATTATTATTTCATGGATTTCACAAATTTCAGTATGACACCTTATGCTGTAAACTGTTTAAATCTGAGCATGCACAACTCATTTGACAACTCAACTAAATGTAACTCAGCGTAAATCCTTTCAGGAAGACCTACATTTTAATCAATGCTGTCCTAAATCAATTCAGCTGTTATCCCAATAAATGTGTATTTTATTATTTTGTGTATAATTGTCGATTACCTGCAACTAGTCCTCCCGATTAAAATGTATCTCTGTGTAATGCTCCACCTAACTCAAATCAGCTGTTGGAGGTGTTCACGTTCTTGCTTAACCAATCAGAATTGTACACAGATTGCAAGGGCCAATCGCAAAGTCACAACCCTGCTTTAAAAAATCAGTTTCTCCACTTGTGATTCAGCTGTCGTTGCAGGCAAA